>NC_057794.1:567704070-567716928 GCF_018294505.1 Triticum aestivum
GGCTAGAGTTTGAAAATTGCCCTATAGTGCCGGTTTGTGTCACAAACCGGTACTATAGGTCAGACCCCTTTAGTACCGGTTTGTGACACGAACCGGTACTAAAGGTGATCGTGGGGCCCCGACCTGACGCCAGCCTGCCATCACCCCTTTAGTACCGGTTCGTGGCACGAACCGGTACTAAAGGTTCAACACGAACCGGCATTAATGCATAGCCGTTCGAACCGGCACTAATGGTACCATTAGTGCCGGCTCAAATTCAAACCGGCACTAATGTGCTTCACGTTTGACCCTTTTTCTAATAGTGGTCATGCATAATTGCATATCATCAGACAAGAAATGAGAATGAATATAAATTGCAGGCATGGAGAGATGTGAAGCACTCTTCTCTTTAGAGGTAATGGATCTATTTGCAACATCAAGCTCATCTATAGCTTTCTCATCTTCTCCCAACTCAGTGACTCCCATGGACATCTTGTCTCCCTCAGTTAATTCTATGTCAACATCTTCATTCTCAATGTCCTCATCCAGATCATCATATCAATATCACCAATTTGCTCAAAGCCCTCCACCTTTTAGGATAACATAAATTTTTTCTTCTTCATTTCCATCAATGTTGAAAGGGGATTTTACAAGGGTCTCTGCAAGCAACCTTAACTCCCACAATCTTTTTTTGTGAACATGCCATTTCAATCAACATCAGTTAAAATACCAAAACAGGAGGCCACTTGATCAAAAACTTTCCAGGTGCACCATACCACTAAGCGGGTAAGCCCTGAATGGACATCCAAGTTTCAATTAATTCACCAAAGGATCCACACATGTGCTTTCCATCGTTCAGTAATTTTGACCAGATTATGGATGTGTGCTACTTTCTTAGGGCAGATATCATGGAAGCACGTAGCTAGCCCTAATTAGACTCTCGAAATGGCAGCACGGACACAGCCAGCTCGAGTGAGCTAGCTAGCTAGTAGTGGATCTTAGCAATCCGATCGATCAGCAGGTCACATTCAGAAGTCAAGACATTCCCAGCTATCACCGCCGGCGGCGCGCGCGGCAACGAGCATGCTTGCCAAGTGCGCGATGCAGCCGAGCCGGGTCGAACCAGGGCCGCCGTCCGTATGTCGCTGGAGCGCGCGGCGGGACGGACGCTGATGCGCGGCCACGAGATAGCTCCCCGGCGACCCTATATATGACTAGGTGGCTAGGACTAGGAGGTAGCATGTCGCAGCAGGTGAAGAGCGCGGGGGACGCGGCTAGCCCGGCCGGCACCCTCTGGCGGCGGCGGGAGGACGCTCGAGGGTTAGAGGCGTAGAGCTTGGCGGGAGAGCGATCGAGCGAGCTAGCGTGCGGCACGGTCGTGACGGCGCCTTGCCGGCCGAGCGCGCGCGCGGAGGACCCTCTCGGCTTCTCGAGACAGGCGCCGGCCGAGAGCTTGAGAGCAGAGAGACGGACGGGGCCGGAAGAGAGCTCCGTCGACGGACTGCGTGGCGGCCGGAGGTGGCACAGGGGCCAGACCGGGGGCGGCCGGCGACCAAGTCGAGGATGGAGATCGCGGCAGGGGCAGGCCGGCGTGCACGCGCCGCGGAGGCGGAGGCGGCTCGGGGCAGGGATGGAGGAAGGGAGGGAGAAGGGTAGCTAGCTAGGTCGGCCCAAGCAAATAGTATAAACAGACACCACCTCGCCCGACCCACTCACACTCTCACCTTCGTCTCGACCTCTTCTGATCCATCTCGTGCCGCCGCCCCAGCCCAAATCCCGAACCCTAGCCAGCGCCCCCGGCCCCCAGCCCAGATCCCTCCCCGCGCCGCCATGCGGATCCGCAGGTCTGCCGCCCGCCTGCTCGGCTCCGCCTACTCCGCCCCCGCGCCGCCGCAACCAGACCTCCCGCTTCCGCCCCCGCCCCCGCCCCCGCCCCCGCCGCCGCCAGTGCTGGAGCCCTGTTCCTCCCACGCGGGGGGCGACGGGTTCACGGCCGGGGGCGGGGGGACCTCCTCCGCGGAGCGGTGCGAGCTCAGCCGGTCGCCGTGGGAGCTCATGGCCCAGCTCGACCCCTCCGATCCCAAGGTCAGCACCACCTACCTCCCTCCCTACACGCTCTCCTCCGCGTGGCGTCCGCGCCCCTAGCTCACTCTGCTCCGTCTGGCGTCCGCGCCCCTAGCCCGCCTCTCCGGCAGAGGTCCCGTCCGGTTCTCGCCGCCCGCGCCGTCTGGTTCGTGCATGTCACTAGGGTTCCTCTGCGGCTTCGGGTGGGCGTGCCGCGTGCCCGGTGGTGGGGTTGATCTCTAGCGCGCGTTAGCTACCGTTCCCTCCTTGTAATTTGTGGCCGGCGGCGCCGCTAGGGGTTGGAATCGTCGAAATGGCCGCCGCCACGGGTTGGGGTCGCGGAGATTGCCGCCGCTATGGGTTGAGGTCGCGGAGATGGGCCCCGCTACGGGTTGGGGTTCGAACCGCGGAGATGGCCGCCGCTACGGGTTGGGGTCGCGGAGACGGCGTCCGGCCGGCCGGATTGAACCTGACAAGATCCACGCTCCATTTCAGCACAGTAGGCAGGCAGCTGGGGGAGGGGAAACATATTTGCGCTCTGCACTTTTGACTAACCTGCACTTTTGATTTTTCATTCTTCAGGAGGTGGAACACTTCATGGGGAAATACTTCGTCAGTGTCCCATGCCGGACGAGCTGGCTCTTCCAGGCCAGCATTCTTGCCGCCTCCATCAAGGGGGAGGAAGAAGGGGAGGGGAAGGGGGAGGACATGGCAGGAGATATGGCTGACGAGGTCTTTGCCAAACGGCGGCAGAAGGTTGCCAAGAAGAAGAGGACAGTCATGGAAAACAGAGGGGGTGAGAAGAATGCGTGGGGGCATAAGAAGACCACTGAGGTTCAGAGTGATGACGACGATTTCGTGGCTGACGGAGGAGGAGAACTTTGGGTGTGCAAGAAGAATGACGGCAAGAGGAGGTTTTGCCGCCGGCCGGTGAGCCAGCCTGATTCCTTTTGCATATATCACTCAGATCTTAAGTCTGCGCTGCCGCCGACTTCATCAGCGGCCTCCAAACCCTCCAGCAGCGCCAAGCCACGTAAGAGGAGGCGTGTCGATGCAGGTGAGGGGTACTTATACTACGCCGGGTTCGGCCCGTCCCTCAGCAAGAGGCAGAGATCAAGCAGCAATGTACTGGAATCTTTACCTGATGAGCAAGAGGAGGCACTGCCTGAAGAGCATACTGCAGGTCCAGCCCAAACTGTTGATGCAGACCATCAAGCGGCATCAGCACGCGTTGATGAGCCTAGGTGTGATGAGTTGGCCGGGATTGCGGGCGGCGACGAGGAGAGCAGCGACGACGCACTTGGCTGCAACGATGAACCCCGGGTTGTTGGCGTCAACGGCAACATCAAGAGGAAGAGCCCGTTTAAGAAGAGGTGGAGGAAGCCTGTGAAAGCTCGCTCACTCAAGTCATTGATGTGTTAGCACACTTATACCTGTACATGCATGCCCAATTGGTTCTCCATGGTACGTATTCATGGGTACTACTTTATCCAAAAAATCACACTACCATGGTGTTAGTGTGTTTGTAATATATTGTTCCTTAAATTTAATTCAGAAGCATACATGACAGATTCAGGTAGAGCTTGGCAGGATATTCAGATCATGGAAGATACCAACTCTGCTATGGATGAAGAATCCAATGCTTTACAAGGTACTGCAGTATACTCGAGTAATTTGTTAGGACTTAGGTGTGGTATTGGTTTATTTTGATCTGATGCTAGGCATAGTATTAAGACTGCTAGGGGACAAGTCGAGTCAGCAGTGCTAGTAGGTTGTAGTAGCGATTTCTTATCACTGCCAACTTCATCTACATTCCTCTCTGCAGTTCTTTAGGACCAAGACTGACATGGTTAGGGCCTGTACCATAGAGGTTGGGATTTTTGGACAGAGTATGCAGAGTTCACACATCTCCCCATGAAGAGATCAATAAAATTCCTCTAACTTTCACCTTATTTTCAAGCTATTTGATCAGATAATAGGCATCAATGCATTTTTAGGAGATATTATGATAATATTGAACTATATTGGCGTATGTGGACTGTAATTTGAGTTTGCAAGGCTCATTAATAGTACATCCTATTTGACGCCACAACTCACTTCTATTTATTCTGTTGCAGTCACTTGTATCTTGGTATTTTCCTTATTCCTTAAACATAAGCTAACACATGCAGTTTTGCGAAGTTTTCTGTTAAGTTCTCTGTTTTTATTCGTTTTCTTCAAGCTACATTTATCTGTATGCTAGCTCACACTGTCAAGTTCTCTGTTTTTATTTGTTTTCTTTAAGCTACTTTTATCTGAATGCTAGCTAACACATGATGACATTTGTATCCTTGCAGCCCTTGTGACGGAACTGACAGAGAAACTGGTTGCTGAAAGCAAATATCATTTGAGGTCCCTCCTTTTCCATTACCTAGTTCCTCACTATTGTTTTGTCAGTATATGCATGGGCGTGGGCTCAAGCAACAGCAATAACAGTGCCATGTTGTATTACCTGTTATCTATATTTTTTTTAAAGTTTTGATTTATTTGATTAGGATTATCATCGAAAGTGTATGTTTGAATCAGTGAATCAGGATTATATCCTAGCAGTTGGTTTATTTCGGTTCGATGCTAGGCATAAGTATTTAGACTTGTAGGGGACTGGTCGAGTCAGCACCTTACAAGGCAACTGTAGGTTGTAGTAGCGATTCGTTATCACTGCCAACTTCATCTACATTTCTCTTTGCAGTTGTTTAGGACTGAAACTGACATGATTAGGGCCTGTAGCATACAGGTTGGGGGGAAAATAGTGTTAACTGTGGATCTCGTGGCCAACTAGAAACAAACAAATTGATGGCATATAAACTGGATATTGGCTCAACCTGTGGTCTTTATCGCAGGCAAGGAACCAAGCAGAAAGCCATAAACAGGTGGGGTTGTTCCAGCAAGTAATGGACGAAGTTTCCGTTGGGATGGTGGCCTGTTGGGCGGACATAATCAATCAATAGGACTGAAGGGGTGCAGCAAGCCTGGGGTGCTGGAAAATGAAGAACCGCCTGACACCGTATCAACAACAACATATGAAGCTCTGTCTATGCTCTGAACTTTATCCTACCCTGGCAGGAGGATGACATCCATCTCTTTATCCTGTCCTGTGGAAGAACCCATATGGTTTTGTAATAGTGTAGTATACTGTATCAGGTTGTGGAAAAATGTTTGTGGGCGAAGGTTCTCTTATGTTATGCGGCGTCGTCGAGTGGATAGCAATGATGTATTCAGTGTGAAGAATGGGTTCAGCAGTCAGCACCATGTTTTTCTTTTTCCTTTTTCTATAGTACTGGACATAGATAAAAACATTTGTCTGCTGCTCACTGAAACAGGGGAGGCGCACGGCAGTGCCCAATTTCAGCATAAAACCATTATCCATCCAGTGCCAACTGCCAGCAAGATACTCCCTCCGTCCGAAAATACTTGTCATCAAAATGGATTTTTAGATACATTTCTTTTTATCCATTTTGATGACAAGTATTTTCGGATGAAGGGAGTACATATCCAGTGCGAGGTAAAACTGAAAAGAAAAGAAAATATGCTGACGTCTGTTGAATGGACAGGCAGGTGTGGTTACGTAACTGTAGTCCATCACACCGTGTCAGTTAACTGTAGATCATCTTGTTCTTGCTCTTCATATTCAAACTCAAACAGAAGAGTGAATCACTGAGATGCCTCGTCTCAGTGAGAGACCCTTAATTTGTCACGCAATAATAATCCCTGCTACGGTTTTTTTTAAACATCAGTACAGACACAAGCGCTCATATAACATATCATTTTGAAATTTACAAAGTCACCGTGGGCATCTCCTTAATTCAGGAATAAATGCGAGCACCAGGATTTGAACCCTGATGGGCTGAGGATACCACAGTCCCTCAAACCATCCAATCACATGTTGGTTTGCTAATCCCTACCACGGTTGATAATAGTACAATTAAGCAATGGATGAATGGATCCAAATAATCTTGCACTGCTATGTATGTACCCATAACCCATCCCATGTAGTTGACCCACGCCGCTGTTGATATGGAGTTATAGCGAATTTCAGCGAGAAAACCTGCATCGTAAAAAACGCTGTCCTAATGCACACGACACCTCTACTGATCCGGCTTGCAACCCATTTTTCTTTTTCTTTTTTGAAAAGAAGGTTAAAACCCCCAGTCTATGCATCATTACGCTGCACACAATCATTTTTTAATTATAGTTGATGCAAGGTGTGTCTAGCCTGTCGCGTTAGTAAGATGGGAAAAAGACACAATGGGTGGTATTCTAGAGAAATTCTGGACGATGGAGGCCAGACTTACATCGTCATTTGAAGGATGGCTAACGGGGGTTTCCGCTTTGCCTGTCCCATTGCTCTGATAAGAGCAACTCTAACCGATCCCTATAACTTAACCCCTCAAATGGCTCCTTATACTTGACTCTTTACATTTGCTCCGCTAAAAAAGAGCGGTTCCTAGCCAAACCCCTAAACAAGAACTTCCTACAGCTTACATTTGACTTATGTATTTCGTCGAACACTTACAATTCACCACACATACAAATACCGCAGTTGGCTAATTAGAAAGAATGTTATATGATGGTGGATCATGTAGCTTGTTCAAGCGATTGATCGAGGGTACGTGGAGATATTAGCAGGAAGGAGACAGACATCTCCCTGAGCTCGCTGATCTGGATGGTGGACACCACCCAGTCTACCAGCGTCATGTCCACAGCCGCAGCCCCGTGACGAGCTCCAGTAATTCTTTTTTTTTCGAACACAATACAGATGTAAGCGCTCATATAAACGCGCACGCTCATCTTTATGAAGTATGAACGCACACACACACACACTACTTCTATGAGCTACTTCGAAAGACTGAGCCGACATATCATCTGAGATTTTACGAAGTCACTGTAGGCGCCTCGTAGTCCACCTAACCATCTCAACCACAGGTTGATTCGCGTAATTCTTTTTTTTAGGCGTGCTCTAGTTATTCATGACCTGCGACCGATCGCCGTAGATCAGGTTGGACGTACCTAATGTACCGGCTCTGACCAGACTGAATTTTGTAAGCCAGATAAAAAAGCTGTCGGTCCGGTCTGGATAAATAGGCTTGAAAACACGTTCGGTCCGATCCTGTTTTGGCTCGTTTCGCTCAGTCGGACCAAAACATTTTTTTTCTTCCGAATTAAAGGGGCAAGGCCTAGCTCGGAAAACCCTATTTGCTGCATCATGTGGCAAGTTGTTGACCTATCGCACATGTACATGGGCAAAGCCCAGTTAGCTCTTTTTTACATGGAATCATTTTCCCGGTTTTGAGAACCTTCTTGATGGTTCCTGGCCAGTTGTGGCAACCTTCTAGAAGGTTCTTGAAACGGTTTTTATGGTTTTCTTTTTTATTTCTTATTTTATTTCTATTTCTTTCTTCCTTGTCTTTTTTCTCCATTTTTTCTGTTTCTTTTCCTTTTTTAGTTTTTTATTTCATTTATCATTTGTTTTACTTTTTTCAAAAATATTAAAAAATTGTTGGTGTTTCCAAAAATGTTTGGATTTTTCGTAAAAATGTTCAGGGTTTGCATAAAATGTTCATGTTTTACAAAATAATTCAAAGATTACAAAACATGTTCTGGATTTTGAATTTTTGTTCATATTTTAAAAAAATTCCTTGCTTCCAAATTTGTTCGGTATTTTTGAATTTTTCTTCATTTCAATTTTTTTCTCAAAATTCAAAAAATGGTAGTGTTTTTAAAATTGTTTAAAAATTCGAAAAATGTCCATATTTTAAAAAATCCCTGGAAATTAAAAATTTGTTCGATTTCATAAAATTGTTTGCATTTGTGAAAAAATGTTCATACATTCAAACAATTACTCAAGATTTGGGAAAAAAATTCAGGATTTTGTCAAACAGTGTTAAGTCTGATACTGTGGTTATTCTTTTAGTGTTCCGTTGTTTATCTGTCCATAGAGCTGTTCCATCGTAGTGGTTAGTAAAGAGCTCACGCAAGTACGGAGTATTGTGTATGACTCCTAGCCACCGCGAGCAGCCGTTTTTGCCATTTTTCACCCTCGTATTGGCGGTGGACTGAATGGGCCAAGTGGCGCATCATGTGCAATGGGGCTTGTATTTGCCGCAGAACGCGGCAAACAGGACCTCCGGTCTAGCCCCTCTAGGGGTGTCTCCTGAACGGCGTCCGCCCGTTTATTCGCTATTTTCCAACGGCGCACACACTCTCGTCATGCTGGGCTTGCCCATTTCACTTTTTTTCCTGAGTTCAGTGATCGACCCGATAACCACCCGACCACCTCACGTGGTGTGATTACATACATGTTTTTTCGTCGGTTCTTCTTTCTTCATTTTCTTTTCTTTTTAATTTTTCTCTATCATTTTTTCTTTATTTTCTAAAATTCATAAATTTTTATTCAAATAGATGAACTTTTTTCAAAATCCATCATTTTTATAAAATTAGTCAACTTTTTTCAAATTGATGGAAATTTTCAAAATCATGTTTTTTTTCAAAATTGATGAAATTTTTAAATTTCCATTTTAAAAAAATGCATGCACATTTTTGAATTCATGTTTTAATTCAAAAAATTGGATTTTTTGTGATTTTTGAAATTCAATGATTGACCGATCAACTGTTGACTGACGAAACAAAAAAGAAAAAAACAACTGTTGTGTAGCGAGCAGGCGAGCGAGCGATCGAGCGAGGATCAAACTCTGCTAGGCCGTGGCCCGCTTGGAGGCACGCGTGAGTGTCGACTCATGTTCCTGGCGCTGAAGGCGCCCTATAGGAGAAGCTCCTCCCAGGCTCTTGTTTATGACCTACCCCACCAAAACGCACACACCGGTTCACGCTTTGCTAAAAAAACAAAAAAATACCAGGTCACGCGTGAAGGCTCCTCGCCCTCGCCCTCGTCGCCACGCCACATCCCCTATTCTCCTGCACCGCCATCGGCTCCTCGCGCGCTCCAAGTCTCCTAGTCGTCGATGTTCCCCTATTCTCCTGCGTCGCGATCGGCTCCACCCATGTTCCTATCAGACCCCCGACCACACATGCACGCATGACACCAGCCCCTGGACAACGTGGTTATTGGCCTCCCCATGAAAAACCACTGTGCCCATGAGCTCCACCACCCCAAGATATCCTTCCCTGTGTAAGGAATCGGTCGGATTCGTCCGAAATTTGACGCCATGGTCCTCCTTCCCTGACTCCGGCCGCCATTGTTCATTATCGATTACGTCACCATTCTTGCCCCCTTGACACCTCCATCGAGTTTGCCGAGAGCCACAACCCCTTTCCCCTCCATCCTGTCGACACCATATTTTGGCATTGACAAAAACATAAAAAGGCCTCAAATGGAAAAGTTCTCAAAGTGAGAAAGTTTCGTATCATCAAAATGAGAAACTTTGATATTTGGGTCATAGCCATCCGATCTCATCTCTAAGGCCGAAGTTGTGTTCGAAGTACTAAGATTTTGTATCTAGAATACTTTTCGGCTGATTACAACCCCAAGAAGGCCCCATATAGAAAATTGATCTACATGAATTGTCTTCGTCTCGTCGAAGCGATTGATTTTGATATTAACATCGTCCTAATACGAGGTCGTATGCAAAAGTTAGAGCCCGCACAGCGCGACCCTCCAGTGGGCAAAATATGACGTCCGGAACCAGACACACGTGTGGGTATGTCTGATGAGCTGCGTGAATATTTAGCTGTTTTGCACGAGCGATTTGGTCCTGAAGACGGCCTCAAATTGAAAAACGTTCAACATGAAAGTTGTTCGTCTCGTCGAAATGAGTAAATGTGCTTTTGAGCGAATTTTCATCGGAGGTCGTTTACCACCACAAAAAAGACCCGCAAGGTGCAGCCAGTTTTAAACCGAACAGTTTTGGAAAGTTCGGATAAAATCAATCCGAATTTGACTAGGGTTTTGGACGTGAATCCAAACCTTTTCCTTGCATGGGAAGTTCAGCCGCCTCTTATATACCTAAGAATGACAGCCGATTGAACAATACACAATCGATAAAATCATCTACCACTTTTTATCTTTTCTTCTTAACCCTAGTTCTTCTTCTTCCTCGTTCTTCGTCTGTTCTTTTTGTTGCAGGGCGGCGAACCTTGAGGCACTAGGGGCTATCAGGTCGACCTAGGGTAGCCCATAGCCGCCGCGCGCCCTGACGGGGTCCCTCCTGGGCGTGTGGGGTTTTGGGTCCTCAAAAGCACCCGCCGGATTGCTTGCGTACCGCGTTTCCGGACGGGTCTCCTTCGACGTGAGCCGTGGTGCATCACCCCCGTCGTCGAGGGTACACGGTGATGTGTTCGTGTGTGCACAAAAATTTTGGCGACTCTGCTGGGGACGAAGCTTTGAACGGTCTCCGGCCCGTTCTTGCTACGAAGAGATCGTCATCAAGAAGTTGTGATCTACAAAAAGGTAATATGAATACTCAATTCCCCTTTGTAGATGCAAATAATTCATATGTTGTTGGACCGCTTAATGAGCATAATGTATCAGCTAGCCCTAATTTCATCAATCATGCATCTAATTATATGCAAGGGCCGATGCAAAATAATCTTCATTCTTCAAATTCTTATGATTTTAGCAACATACAACATATGTATCCTAACTCTCATGCATCGGCAACCTCACAAATCCATATGCCGATGAACAACATGATGAGTTTAGGTAATCAATTTGAAACACCTCATCTTAAAATTTCTAATAGCATACAAGAAAGTGTTTCATCCTTTTATTCATCGGCAACTAATTTGCAATATGTGAATCCAACCATACCGATGGATGGGAGAATTGGCCATGCTACTACTAGCTATTCGGCCAATTACTCTCAACCATCATATGCTACACCTCTTGTTAGTAAATTTTCAGCACCGTACGCAACTGTAGATGTTCATAATTCGGCCCCGCACTTTCATGGTCATAGCCGAATAAGTGAAAATTTTACAGGAACGCATGTGTTGTCATCTAATACTGTAGCATATAATGCACGCTCTACACAATTTGAGAATTTCGGCAACACTCGCGAATCATTGCCGAAAGAATCTGAAAGTATTCCAGAGCAATCTCTTCCAGAAGAGGTTGTGGCTGCATTAAAAAAGAGCTTGGCACAAAACAAGAGGATTAGTGCTCTTTGCCTTGAACAATATGAAAAGGGGTTGTTTCTTGATCATGCTGCAATAAAGGCTAGAGTTTTGCAAGAAGATGAAACTTCATCAATCGATAGAATTGGCGAGAGAGCATATCGTTATACAGCAGTGCATACACCTCCACCAGTATCGCAGCATATTATACACCCCCTACACAGTTGCAAAATTTCGGCAACACTAACAGTTCATTGCCTAAAGATCCTAAAAGCATTGGGAGGCAAACTAATCTAGAGCGGGCTGAAATTGAGAGGGGAGTTAAAGCTTTGCGCGATAGGGTGCAAGTACTTCGCCAAGAGAGAATTGATAGGGAATTAGCTCAAAGAAAAGAAGCCTTGCCAATTGATATAACCGGTGAAAAGAATGATGATTCCGAAACTAAAAGTGCTTCGGTTGAAAAAGCTCAATCAAGTAATATATATTCCGAATCCATCAATTCCAAAGATGCAAACATTGTTGTGAAAGGGCATGGAAAGTATAGCAAGACAACCATACTTGATTTTTCTGAAGTTAATGGAACCTACTTCCTGCCCTATGAGTTTCGTGCCATAGAAATTGATGAGCTTTAAGAACAAGAACAGGTAGTCGAAGAAAGTTTGGTGGACGAAGATCTTGAAACTAATGATGCACGAAATCAAGAAAAAGATGATGACAAGGCATTGAGGAGCTAGCCGAAGGCGGAGCAAGATATTCTTCAAGTCACACCACCATCATGCTCTCTCAACATATTTAAAGAGGTATGTCTAGCAATTAATTTACCTGTTTTCAGATTTGGTCATGACTTAGTTGTTGATGCATATATTAGAAAAATCTTCATAAGAAATATTGAGAGACCAATGAAGAAGGGTAATTTATTTGTTAGCAATCAGATTGTCACAAAGCATATCGGTCAACACATTGCACCATTCAGAAAGACCGATAGCGAAAAATTATTGCAGCCAAGGCTTTCCCCATTGCTTTATCTAAAGCTCATATCTAATTGGGTAGCTTTTCTTATTTCTTATTTGGCTTACACTTGGTCTCAATTGAGACATGTATGTTCTAACTATTTTCGTTTCAGAAATTTAAAGCCAAGGTTAAAATCTTCTGAGCAAACTGATGCCATTATAATTTCTTATCCAAAGACATCGAAGATAGAGTGCAAAACACAATGCATAGCTGAATGGGGTGATGCAAAATCAGAACCATTAGTTTACTTAACTCCAAAGCCATTCTCACAACAAGATTGGCTAGAGAACAAAACGTTTACCTTCAATTCAAGCATGTGTGATCAAATATTTGATTTGTTGTTGAGAAATAATTATATTAGAATTCTTGATCGGCATGTTGAGCCATCTGTCCAGGGATGAATGTATTGTAAGTTGCATGATTTGTCCAAGCATAATTTTGAGGATTGCAACATGTTTCACCAAATAGTTAAATCGACCATTGATAAAGGACGATTGAAATTTGTTGAGACACCAAAAGATGACCAGTCTATTCTGATTGGTCCCGATGGCAGAAAGTTTTTGTATCGGCTGCTTCAAGCCGATCCATTTAAAGTGAAGGTGGAAACTGCAGGTGAGGGGTCAAGCTTTCAAGTAAAGAAGTTGTTGAAGAGCATAATGAACATAATCTTGAGGGCCAAAATTCCATCGAAGCTAC
>NC_057794.1:567717123-567751863 GCF_018294505.1 Triticum aestivum
GGGGGGGGGGCAACAAGCAAATCCAATGATCGATGAAAGCAAACCAAAAGAAAACAAAGGCCGAAATAAGAGCAAGTGTAAGAGATCAAAAATGACCTTCGCTGAACTATTGGATAAATATCAAAATAAGAGTGAAGAGAAGAATGGTTATCGGCCAAATCATGCAAAGAAATCAAGATCACCCCAAGGCGCAAATATGAGGATCAGTATTGGCAAAGTGAGAATTTTAATGCAACATATTCATATCCTTATTTTGGGACACCAATGCCAATGCCGTGGATGCCTCCCTATGCTCATATAGATCCATATTCATCATGGGACAGGTATGATACAAGGGCACATGCTTCATCTTATTTTAGACCATCTCACCAATACTATGCAGTGTTGGGGAACATAGTAATTTCAAAAAAATTCCTATGCACACGCAAGATCATGATGATGCATAGCAACGAGAGGGGAGAGTGTGATCTACGTACCCTTGTAGATCGACAATGGAAGCGTTTGGTTGATGTAGTCGTACGTCTCCACGACCCGACCGATCAAGCACCGAAACTACGGCACCTCTGAGTTCTAGCACACGTTCAGCTCGATGATGATCCCCGGGCTCCGATCCAGCAAAGCGTCGGGGAGGAGTTCCGCCAGCACGATGGCATGGTGACGATCTTGATGTTCTACCGTCGCAGGGCTTCGCCTAAGCACCGCTACAATATGACCGAGGTGGAATATGGTGGAGGGGGGCACCGCACACGGCTAAGGAACGATCACGAAGATCAACTTGTGTGTTTAGGGGTGCCCCTCTGCCCCCGTATATAAAGGAGCAAGGGGAGGAGGCCGGCCGACCCCTATAGGCGCGCCAGGAGGAGTCCTCCTCCTAGTAGGAGTAGGACTCCTACTAGGAGGGGGAAAGAAGTGGGGAGGGAGAGGGAAAGGGTGGCGCCGCCCCCTCTCCTAGTCCAATTCGGACCAGGGGGGAGGAGGCGTGCGGCCTACCTCTGGCAGCCCCTCTCTCTCTCCACTAAGGCCCATATGGCCCATTACTTCTCCCGAGGGGGTTCCGGTAACCCTCCGGCTCTCCGGTTTTCTCCGAAATCACCCGGAACACTTCCGGTGTCCGAATATAGCCGTCCAATATATCAATCTTTATGTTTTGACCATTTCGAGACTCCTCGTCATGTCCGTGATCACATCCGGGACTCCGAACTAACTTCGGTACATCAAAACTCATAAACTCATAATATAACTGTCATCGAAACCTTAAGCGTGCGGACCCTACGGGTTCGAGAACAATGTAGACATGACCGAGACACGTCTCCGGTCAATAACCAATAGCGGAACCTGGATGCTCATATTGGCTCCTACATATTCTATGAAGATCTTTATCGGTCAGACCGCATAACAACATACGTTGTTCCCTTTGTCGAGATTCGATCGTCGGTATCTCAATACCTAGTTCAATCTCGTTACCGGCAATTCTCTTTACTCGTTCCGTAATACATCATCTCGCAACTAACTCATTAGTTGCAATGCTTGCAAGGCTTATGTGGTGTGCATTACCGAGAGGGCCCAGAGATACCTCCCCGACAATCGGAGTGACAAATCCTAATCTCGAAATACGCCAACCCAACATGTACCTTTGGAGACACCTGTAGAGCACCTTTATAATCACCCATTTACGTTGTGACGTTTGGTAGCACACAAAGTGTTCCTCCGGCAAACGGGAGTTGCATAATCTCATAGTCATAGGAACATGTATAAGTCATGAAGAAAGCAATAGCAACATACTAAACGATCGGGTGCTAAGCTAATGGAATGGGTCATGTCAATCAGATCATTCACCTAATGATGTGATCCCGTTA
Source organism: Triticum aestivum (assembly GCF_018294505.1). NCBI lineage: Eukaryota > Viridiplantae > Streptophyta > Magnoliopsida > Poales > Poaceae > Triticum > Triticum aestivum. Next base: position 567,718,980 of record NC_057794.1, read on the forward strand.
ATCAAATAACAATTCTTTGTTCATGGTTAGGAAACATAACCATCTTTGATTAACGAGCTAGTCAAGTAGAGGCATACTAGTGACACTCTGTTTGTCTATGTATTCACACATGTATTATGTTTCCGATTAATACAATTCTAGCATGAATAATAAACATTTATCATGATATAAGGAAATAAATAATAACTTTATTGTTGCCTCTAGGACATATTTCCTCCAGTCTCCCACTTGCACTAGAGTTAATAATCTAGATTACACAGTAATGATTCTAACACCCATGGAGCTTTGGTGCTGATCATGTTTTGCTCGTGGAAGAGGCTTAGTCAACGGGTCTGCAACATTCAGATCCGTATGTATCTTTCAAATCTCTATGTCTCCCACCTGGACTAGATCCCGGATGGAATTGAAGCGTCTCTTGATGTGTTTGGTTCTCTTGTGAAATCTTGATTCCTTTGCCAAGGCAATTGCACCAGTATTGTCACAAAAGATTTTCATTGGACCCGATGCACTAGGTATGACACCTAGATCGAATATGAACTCCTTCATCCAGACTCCTTCATTTGCTGCTTCCGAAGCAGCTATGTACTCCGCTTCACATGTAGATCCCGCCACGACGCTTTGTTTAGAACTGCACCAACTGACAGCTCCACCATTTAATGTAAACATGTATCCGGTTTGCGATTTAGAATCGTCCGGATCAGTGTCAAAGCTTGCATCAACGTAACCTTTTACGATGAGCTCTTTGTCACCTCCATATATGAGAAACATATCCTTAGTCCTTTTCAGGTATTTTAGGATGTTCTTGACCGCTGTCCAGTGATCCACTCCTGGATCACTTTGGTACCTCCCTGCTAGACTTATGGCAAGGCACACATCAGGTCTGGTACATAGCATTGCATACATGATAGAGCCTATGGCTGAAGCATAGGGAACATCTTTCATTTTCTCTCTATCTTCTGCAGTGGTCGGGCATTGAGTCTTACTCAATTTCACACCTTGTAACACAGGCAAGAACCCTTTCTTTCCTTGATCCATTTTGAACTTCTTAAAAACTTTGTCAAGGTATGTGCTTTGTGAAAGTCCAATTAAGCGTCTTGATCTATCTCTATAGATCTTAATGCCTAATATGTAAGCAGCTTCACCGAGGTCTTTCATTGAAAAACTCTTATTCAACTATCCCTTTATGCTATCTAGAAATTCTATATCATTTCCAATTAGTAATATGTCATCCACATATAATATCAGAAATGCTACAGAGCTCCCACACACTTTCTTGTAAATACAGGCTTCTCCAAAAGTCTGTATAAAACCAAATGCTTTGATCACACTATCAAAGCGTTTATTCCAACTCCGAGATGCTTGCACCAGTCCATAAATGGATCGCTGGAGCTTGCACACTTTGTTAGTTCCCTTTGGATCGATAAAACCTTCTGGTTGCATCATATATAACTCTTCTTCCAGAAATCCATTCAGGAATGCAGTTTTGACATCCATCTGCCAAATTTCATAATCATAAAATGCGGCAATTGCTAACATGATTCGGACAGACTTAAGCATCGCTACGGGTGAGAAGGTCTCATCATAGTCAATCCCTTGAACTTGCCGAAAACCTTTTGCGACAAGTCGAGCTTTGTAGACAGTAATATTACCGTCAGCGTCAGTCTTCTTCTTGAAGATCCATTTATTCTCAATTGCTTGCCGATCATCGGGCAAGTCAACAAAAGTCCATACTTTGTTCTCATACATGGATCCCATCTCAGATTTCATGGCTTCAAGCCATTTTGCGGAATCTGGGCTCACCATCGCTTCTTCATAGTTCGCAGGTTCATCATGATCTAGTAGCATGACTTCTAGAACAGGATTACCGTACCACTCTGGCGCGGATCTCACTCTGGTTGATCTACGAGGTTCAGTAGTATCTTGTTCTGAAGTTTCATGATCATCATCATTAGCTTCCTCACTAACTGGTGTAGGTGTCACTGAAATAGTTTTCTGTGATGCACTACTTTCCAATAAGGGAGCAGGTACAGTTACCTCGTCAAGTTCTACTTTCCTCCCACTCACTTTTTTCGAGAGAAACTCCTTCTCCAGAAAGTTTCCGAATTTAGCAGCAAAAGTCTTGCCTTCGGATCTGTGATAGAAGGTGTATCCAATAGTTTCCTTTGGATATCCTATGAAGACACATTTCTACGATTTGGGTTCGAGCTTATCAGGTTGAAGCTTTTTCACATAAGCATCGCAGCCCCAAACTTTCAGAAATGACAACTTTGGTTTCTTGCCAAACCACAGTTCATAAGGCGTCGTCTCAACGGATTTTGATGGTGCCCTATTTAACGTGAATGCGGCCATCTCTAGAGCGTATCCCCAAAACGATAGCGGTAAATCAGTAAGAGACATCATAGATCGCACCATATCTAGTAAAGTACGATTACGATGTTCGGACACACCATTACGCTGTGGTGTTCCGGGTGGCGTGAGTTGCGAAACTATTCCACAATTTTTCAAATGTACACCAAACTCGTAACTCAAATATTCTCCTCCACGATCAGATCGTAGGAATTTTATTTTCTTGTTATGATGATTTTCTACTTCAGTATGAAATTCTTTGAACTTTTCAAATGTTTCAGACTTGTGTTTCATTAGGTAGATATACCCATACCTGCTTAAGTCATCTATGAAGGTGAGAAAATAACGATATCCGCCACGAGCCTCAATATTCATCGGACCACATACATCTGTATGTATGATTTCCAACAAATCTATTGCTCTCTCCATAGTACCGGAGAACGGTGTTTTAGTCATCTTGCCCATGAGGCACGGTTCGCAAGTACCAAGTGATTCATAATCAAGTGGTTCCAAAAGTCCATCAGTATGGAGTTTCTTCATGCGCTTTACACTGATATGACCTAAACGGCAGTGCCACAAATAAGTTGCACTATCATTATTAACTCTGCATCTTTTGGCTTCAACACTATGAATATGTGTGTCATTACTATCGAGATTCATCAAAAATAGACCACTCTTTAAGGGTGCATGACCATAAAAGATATTACTCATATAAATAGAACAACCATTATTCTCAGATTTAAATGAATAACCATCTCGCATCAAACAAGATCCAGATATAATGTTCATGCTTAACGCTGGCACCAAATAACAATTATTTAGGTCTAATATTAATCCTGAAGGTAGATGCAGAGGTAGCGTGCCGACTGCGATCACATCGACTTTGGAACCGTTTCCCACGCGCATCGTCACCTCGTCCTTAGCCAATCTTCGCTTAATCCGTAGTCCCTGTTTTGAGTTGCAAATATTAGCAACAGAACCAGTATCAAATACCCAGGTGCTACTGCGAGCATTAGTAAGATACACATCAATAACATGTATATCACATATACCTTTGTTCACCTTGCCATCCTTCTTATCCGCCAAATACTTGGGGCAGTTCCGCTTTCAGTGACCAGTCTGCTTGCAGTAGAAGCACTCAGTTTCAGGCATAGGTCCAGGTTTGGGTTTCTTCTCTTGAGTAGCAACTTGCTTGCCGTTCTTTTTGAAGTTCCCCTTCTTCTTCCCTTTGCCCTTTTTCTTGAAACTAGTGGTCTTGTTGACCATCAACACTTGATGCTCCTTCTTGATTTCTACCTCCGCAGCTTTCAGCATTGCGAAGAGCTCAGGAATAGTCTTATTCATCCCTTGCATATTATAGTTCATCACGAAGCTCTTGTAGCTTGGTGGCAGTGATTGGAGAATTCTGTCGATGACGCAATCATCTGGAAGATTAACTCCCAATTGAATCAAGTGATTATTATACCCAGACATTTTGAGTATATGCTCACTGACAGAACTGTTCTCCTTCATCTTGCAGCTGTAGAACTTATTGGAGACTTCATATCTCTCAATCCGGGCATTTGCTTGAAATATTAACTTCAACTCCTGGAACATCTCATATGCTCCATGACGTTCAAAACGTCGTTGAAGTCCCGATTCTAAGCCATAAAGCATGGCACACTGAACTATCGAGTAGTCATCAGCTTTGCTCTGCCATACGTTCATAACATCTGGTGTTGCTCCAGCAGCAGGCCTGGCACCCAGCGGTGCTTCCAGGATGTAATTCTTCTGTGCAGCAATGAGGATAATCCTCAAGTTACGGACCCAGTCCGTGTAATTGCTACCATCATCTTTCAACTTTGCTTTCTCAAGGAACGCATTAAAATTCAACGGAACAATAGCACGAGCCATCTATCTACAATCAAGCATAAACAAGCAAGATACTATCAGGTACTAAGTTTCATGATAAATTTAGGTTCAATTAATTTACTTAAAGAACTCCCACTTAGATAGACATACCTCTAATCCTCTAAGTGATTACGTGATCCAAATCAACTAAACCATGTCCGATCATCACGTGAGATGGAGTAGTTTCATTGGTGAACATCACTATGTTGATCATATCTACTATATGATTCACGCTCGACCTTTCGGTCTCCGTGTTCCGAGGCCATATCTGTATATGCTTGGCTCGTCAAGTATAACCTGAGTATTCTGCGTGTGCAACTGTTTTGCACCCGTTGTATTTGAACGTAGAGCCTATCACACCCGATCATCACGTGGTGTCTCAGCACGAAGAACTTTCGCAACGGTGCATACTCAGGGAGAACACTTCTTGATAATTAGTGAGAGATCATCTTATAATGCTACCGTCAATCAAAGCAAGATAAGATGCATAAAAGATAAACATCACATGCAATCAATATAAGTGATATGACATGGCCATCATCATCTTGTGCTTGTGATCTCCATCTTCGAAGCACCGTCATGATCACCATCGTCACCAGCGTGACACCTTGATCTCCACCGTAGCATCGTTGTCGTCTCACCAATCTTATGCTTCCACGACTATCGCTACCGCTTAGTGACAAAGTAAAGCATTACAGCGTGATTGCATTGCATACAATAAAGCGACAACCATATGGCTCCTGCCAGTTGCCGATAACTCGGTTACAAAACATGATCATCTCATACAATAAAATTTAGCATCATGTCTTGACCATATCACATCACAACATGCCCTGCAAAAAGAAGTTAGACGTCCTCTACTTTGTTGTTGCAAGTTTTACATGGCTGCTACGGGCTTAAGCAAGAACTAATCTTACCTACGCATCAAAACCACAAAGATAGTTTGTCAAGTTGGTGCTGTTTTAACCTTCGCAAGGACCGGGCGTAGCCACACTCGGTTCAACTAAAGTTGGAGAAACTGTCACCCGCAAGCCACCTATGTGCAAAGCACGTCGGGAAAACCGGTCTCGCGTAAGCGTACGCGTAATGTCGGTCCGGGCCGCTTCGTCCAACAATACCGCCGAACCAAAGTATGACATGCTGGTAAGCAGTATGACTTATATCGCCCACAACTCACTTGTGTTCTACTCGTGCATATAACATCAACATATAAAACCTAGGCTCGGATGCCACTGTTGGGGAACGTAGTAATTTCAAAAAAATTCCTATGCACACGCAAGATCATGATGATGCATAGCAACGAGAGGGGAGAGTGTGATCTACGTACCCTTGTAGACCGACAACGGAAGCGTTTGGTGATGTAGTCGTACATCTCCACGGCCCGACCGATCAAGTACCGAAACTACGGCACCTCCGAGTTCTAGCACACGTTCAGCTCGATGACGATCCCCGGGCTCCGATCCAGCAAAGCGCCGGGGAGGAGTTCCGTCAGCACGACGGCGTGGTGACGATCTTGATGTTCTACTGTCGCAGGGCTTTGCCTAAGCACCGCTACAATATGACCGAGGTGGAATATGGTGGAGGGGGGCACCACACACGGCTAAGGAACGATCACGAAGATCAACTTGTGTGTTTAGGGGTGCCCCTCTGCCCCCGTGTATAAAGGAGCAAGGGGAGGAGGCCGGCCGGCCCCTATAGGCGCACCAGGAGGAGTCCTCCTCCTAGTAGGAGTAGGACTCCTACTAGGAGGGGGAAAGAAGTGGGGAGGGAGAGGGAAAGGGGGGCACCGCCCCCCCTCTCCTAGTCCAATTCGAACCAGGGGGAGGAGGCGTGCGGCCCACCTCTGGCAGCCCCCCTCTCTCTCTCCACTAAGGCCCATATGGCCCATTACTTCTCGGGGGGGGGGGGTTCCGGTAACCCTCCGGCTCTCCGGTTTTCTCCGAAATCACCCGGAACACTTCCGGTGACCGAATATAGCCGTCCAATATATCAATCTTTATGTCTCGACCATTTCAAGACTCCTCGTCATGTTCGTGATCACATCCGGGACTCCGAACTAACTTTGGTACATCAAAACTCATAAACTCATAATATAACTGTCATCGAAACCTTAAGCGTGCGGACCCTACGGGTTCGAGAACAATGTAGACATGACCGAGACACATCTCCGATCAATAACCAATAGCGGAACCTGGATGCTCATATTGGCTCCTACACATTCTACGAAGATCTTTATCGGTCAGACCGCATACCAACATACGTTGTTCCCTTTGTCATCGGTATGTTACTTGCCCGAGATTCGATCATCGGTATCTCAATACCTAGTTCAATCTTGTTACCGGCAAGTCTCTTTACTCGTTCCATAATACATCATCTCACAACTAACTCATTAGTTGCAATGCTTGCAAGGCTTATGTGATGTGCATTACCGAGAGGGCCCAGAGATACCTCTCCGACAATCGGAGTGACAAATCCTAATCTCGAAATACGCCAACCCAACATGTACCTTTGGAGACACCTGTAGAGCACCTTTATAATCACCCATTTACGTTGTGATGTTTGGTAGCACACAAAGTGTTCCTGCTGCAAATGGGAGTTGCATAATCTCATAGTCATAGGAACATGTATAAGTCATGAAGAAAGCAATAGCAATATACTAAACGATCGGGTGCTAAGCTAATGGAATGGGTCATGTCAATCAGATCATTCACCTAATGATGTGATCCCGTTAATCAAATAACAATTCTTTGTTCATGGTTAGGAAACATAACCATCTTTGATTAATGAGCTAGTCAAGTAGAGGCATACTAGTGACACTCTGTTTGTCTATGTATTCACACATGTATTATGTTTCCGGTTAATACAATTCTAGCATGAATAATAAATATTTATCATGATATAAGGAAATAAATAATAACTTTATTATTGCCTCTAGGGCATATCTCCTTCATGCAGCTCCAAGAAGATCAACATTTGAACAATCACACTTCAAAGACCATTTCAATCATAAGCAATGTTGAGGATATCGCTTATCGTTATCATCTCTGTTAGCTAGGGATTAGAAATTAATCGGAAATCGACCGATTAATCGATTTTATCGGTCGGGTATTAATCGGATATTTTTTGCAAATATCAGGTTCCCAACACTAAAATACGCTATATTCAACACCAAAACAATATTGGACAGATGTGTTACCTTGGTTCATAGCCTTTGAATCCTGGTATAATAACAAAAAATAGGACAATAGTACATATTGCGTAACAATGTCCAAAAAACATAAACAAACATAGTTTTTGCAAACATAGTGCTATGAATAGGTCCGATTTATCAGTAGATTCCTGATAAATCGCTTGTCAGAGTGATAAATCAGTCCAAAAGATAAACAGTGAAGATAGGGCATAATCTTATTGGTCACCCCCCAATTAGCGATAAATCGGAAGATTAATCGCCAAATTGGAAGATTTCTTGAACAATGATCATATGGAATCGGTCCAGAGCTCAAGGAAGAAGAAAAAGGTGGTAAAGCAAGTTTACCGCATGAAAAGAGATAGTCGTAAGTGTGCTACTTCAAATTTGATCTCAAATAACAGAGAGCCAATTAAAGTGTTGACATTGGCTACAAAAGGAAAATAAGTAAAGCAATCAATTGATAAAAATTAGAGTGTCAAATCTGAAGAAAAGAAGTTGAGGGTGCACAAGGCCCAAAACGAGTTCCCATTGGTTGAAACAAAATCACAGTCGAGGTGCTCACTCGGCTGATCGTATTGGCAAAAGAAGGAGTTACAAAAGCTTAGTGCACAAGAACTTGAAGAAAGGGACATGGCATGGGTTCCCAAAGGAAGTACTCAAACTAATAATTATGTGCAAGCTTCCATTACAAGAAGTGCGGCGAAGGTGAAGAAGGAAAAGAGTGAAAACTATGAAGGACCAAGCCGAAGGTTTCAACATCTTCAATCTACACATTACCCATATTCTTCAACTATGCCATTAATGCCTATGCCATGGAATTTGTCATCATGTATGATTGGTAACCATCAATGGGCTTATTTAATCCATGGATGCAATATAATTTCTTACATCATGAAAGGGTATTCCCAAATCACTATACATTTGATTAGCTACAAGTTTGTTGCTGATCCAAAGGGCCGAAATAGTTGATTTGTGATGTCTACTACACAACCTTCTTCTTGTAGATGTTGTTGGGCCTCCAAGTGCAGAGGTTTGTAGGACAATAGCAAATTTCCCTCAATTGGATGACCTAAGGTTTATCAATCCGTGGGAGGCGTAGGATGAAGATGGTCTCTCTGAAGCAACCCTGCAATCAAATAACAAAGAGTCTCTTGTGTCCCCAACACACCCAATACAATGGTAAATTGTATAGGTGCACTAGTTCGGCGAAGAGATGGTGATACAAGTGCAATATGGATGATAGATATAGGTTTTTGTAATCTGAAAATATAAAAACAGCAAGGTAGCAAGTGGTAAAAGTGAGCACAAACGGTATTGCAATGCTAGGAAACAAGGCCTAGGGTTCATACTTCCACTAGTGCAAGTTCTCTCAACAATAATAACATAATTGGATCATATAACTATCCCTCAACATGCAACAAAGAGTCACTCCAAAGTCACTAATAGCAGAGAACAAACAAAGAGATTATGGTAGGGTACAAAACCACCTCAAAGTTATTCTTTCTGATCGATCTATTCAAGAGTTCATACTAGAATAACACCTTAAGACACTAATCAACCAAAACCCTAATGTCACCTAGATACTCCAATGTCACCTCAAGTATCTGTGGGTATGATTATACTATATGCATCACACAATCTCAGTGGTCTATTCAACCAACACAAAGAACTTCAAAGAGTGCCCCAAAGTTTCTACCGGAGAGTCAAGACGAAAACGTGTGCCAACCCCTATGCATAAGTTCACGATGTCACGGAACTCACAAGTTGATCACCAAGACATACATCAAGTGGATCACGTGATATTCCATTGTCACCACAGATAAGCACATGCAAGACATACATCAAGTGTTCTCAACTCCTTAAAGACTCAATCCGATAAGATAACTTCAAAGGGAAAACTCAATTCATCGCAAGAGAGTAGAGGGCGAGAAACATCATAAGATCTAACTATAATAGCAAAGCTCGCGATACATCAAGATCGTACCACCTCAAGAACACGAAAGAGAGAGATCAAACACATAGCTACAGGTACATGCCCTCAGCCCCGAGGAAGAACTACTCCCTCCTCGTCATGGAGAGCACCGGGATGATGAAGATGGACACCGGAGAGGGATTCCCCCCTCCAGCAGGGTGCCGGAACGGGTCTAGATTGGTTTTCGGTGGCTACAGAGGCTTCTGGTGGCAGAACTCCCGATCTAGGTTATTTTTGGAGGTTTCTGTATTTATAGGAATTTTTGTTGGAAATATGCCCTAGAGGCAATAATAAAATGGTTATTATTATATTTCCTTGTTCATGATAATTTTCTATTGTTCATGCTATAATTGTGTTATCCGGTAACCATAATACATGTGTGAATACATAGACTACAACATGTCCCTAGTGAGCCTCTAGTAGACTAGCTCGTTGATCAATAGATGGTTACGGTTTCCTGACCATGGACATTGGATGTCGTTGATAACGGGATCACATCATTAGGAGAATGATGTGATGGACAAGACCCAATCCTAAGCCTAGCACAAGATCGTGTAGTTCGTATGTTAAAGCTTTTCCAATGTCGAGTATCCTTTCCTTAGACCATGAGATTGTGCAACTCCCGGATACCGTAGGATTACTTTGGTTGTGCCAAACATCACAACGTAACTGGGTGGCTATAAAGGTACACTAGGGTATCCCCAAAAGTATCTGTTGGGTTGGCACGAATCAAGACTGGGATTTGTCACTCCGTATGACGAAGAGGTATCTCTGGGCCCACTCGGTAAGACATCATCGTAATGAGCTCAATGTGATTAAGGGGTTGGTCACGGGATGATGTGTTATGGAACGAGTAAAGAGACTTGCCGTAACGAGATTAAACAAGGTATTGGTATACCGACGATCGAATCTCGGGCAAGTGCTATACCGGTAGACAAAGGGAATCGTATACGGGATTGATTGAATCCTTGACATCATGGTTCATCCGATGAGATCATCGTGGAACATGTGGGAGCCAACATGGGTATCTAGATCCCTCTGTTGGTTATTGGCTAGAGATATGTCTCGGTCATGTCTGCATAGTTCCCGAACCCGTAGGGTCTACACACTTAAGGTTCGATGACGCTTATAGGGAATAGATGTACGTGGTTACCTAATGTTGTTTGGAGTCCCGGATGAGATCCCGGACGTCACGAGGAGTTCCGGAATGGTCCAGAGGTAAAGATTTATATATGGGAAGTCCCGTTTTGGACACCGGAAGTGTTCTGGGCATTATCAGTAACGTTTTTTATTATAATTATCAGTAACACACCAGGACCACCGGAAGGTTTCAGGGTCCACCGGGAGGGGCCACTAGCCCCAGAGGCCTGCGTGGGCCAAGTGTGGGAAGGGACCAGCCCCAAGGCGCAGGGAAGGGGGAAGGGGGAAACCCTAGGCTCAGATGGGCCTAAGGCCCACCTAGGGTGCGCCCCCTCTCTCCCCCTCTGGCCGCCCCCCTAGATGCATCTAGGGATGGCCGCCACCCCTAGGGGGGGGGAACCCTAGATGGGGGCGCATCCCCTCCCCTCCTCCCTATATATAGTGGGGGTTTTGGGGCTGCCAGAGACACGAGTCTCCCTCTCTCTTGGCACAGCCCTACCACTCTCCCTCCTTGTCTCTCGCAGTGCTTGGCGAAACCCTGATGGAGTGCCACGCTCCTCCACCACCACCACGCCATCGTGCTGCTACTGGACGGAGTCTTCCCCAACATCTCCCTCTCTCCTTGCTGGATCAAGGCACGTGAGACGTCACTGGGCTGCACGTGTGTTGAACGTGGAGGCACCATTGTTCGGTGCGTAGATCGGATTTGGTCGTGATCTGAATCACTTCATGTACGACTCCTTCATCTGCGTTCTTGTAACGCTTCCGTTTCGCGATCTTGAAGGGTATGAAGATACACTCCCCTCTCTCTCGTTGCTAGTCTCTCCATAGATTGATCTTGGTGATGCGTAGAATTTTTTTAATTTCTGCAATGATCCCCAACAGTGGCATCATGAGCTAGGTCTATGCGTAGTTTCTATGCACGAGTAGAACCCAAGTTGTTGTGGGCGTCAATTTTGTCAATTTACTTGTCGTTACTAACTTATCTTGATTCGGCGGCATCGTGGGATGAAGCGGCCCGGACCGACCTTACACGTACTCTTATGTGAGACTGGTTCCACCGACTGACATGCACTAGTTGCATAAGGTGGCTAGCGGGTGTCTGTCTCTCCCACTTTAGTCGGATCGGATTCGATGAAAAGGGTCCTTATGAAGGGTAAATAGAAATTGCCATATCACCTTGTGGTTTTGGCGTAGGTAAGAAACGTTCTTGCTAGAAACCTATAGCAGCCACATAAAAACTTGCAACAACAATTAGAGGACGTCTAACTTGTTCTTGCAGCATATGCCGTGTGATGTGATATGGCCAAAAGGATGTGATGAATGATATATGTGATGTATGAGATTGATCATGTTCTTGTAATAGGAATCACAACTTGCATGTCGATGAGTATGACAACCGGCAGGAGCCATAGGAGTTGTCTTAATTTATTTATGAACTGCGTGTCAACATAAACATCATGTAATTACTTTATTTTATAGCTAACCGCTAGCCATAGTAGTAGAAGTAATAGTTGGCGAGACAACTTCATGAAGACACGATGATGGAGGTCATGGTGTCATGCCGGTGACGATGATGATCATGGCGCCCCGAAGATGGAGATCAAAAGGAGCAAAATGATATTGGCCATATCATGTCACTATTTGATTGCATGTGATGTTTATCATGTTTTTACATCTTATTTGCTTAGAACGACGGTACCTTAAATAAGATGATCCCTCACAATAATTTCAAGAAAGTGTTCCCCCTAACTGTGCACCGTTGCTAAGGTCCGTTGTTCCGAAGCACCACGTGATGATCGGGTGTCATAGGTTCTAACGCTCGCATACAACGGGTGTAAGCCAGATTTACACACGCAATACACTTAGGTTGACTTGACGAGCCTAGCATGTACATACATGGCCTTGGAACATGGAAGACCGAAAGGTCGAACATGAGTCATATAGAAGATACGATCAACATGAAGATGTTCACCGATGATGACTAGTCCGTCTCACGTGATGATCAGACACGGCCTAGTTGACTCGGATCATGTATCACTTAGATGACTAGAGGGATGTCTATCTGAGTGGGAGTTCATTAAATAATTTGATTAGATCAACTTAATTATCATGAACATAGTCTAAAACTTTGCAATATGTCTTGTAGATCAAATGGCCCACGCTAATGTTGACCTCAACTTCAATGCGTTCCTAGAGAAAACCAAGCTGAAAGACGATGATTGCAACTACACGGACCGGGTTCGTAACCTGAGAATTATCCTCATAGCTGCCAAGAAAGAATATGTCCTTGAAGCACCACTAGGTGAAGCGCCCATTTTCCCAGCAACTCAAGGCGTTATGAACTCCTGGCAGTCGTGTAGTGATGATTACTCCCTGGTTCAGTGCGGCATGCTTTACAACTTAGAACCGGGGCTCAAAAAGCATTTTGAGCAGCACAGAGCATATGAGATGTTCCAAGAGATGAAAATGGTTTTCCAAGCTCATGCCTGAGTCGAGAGATATGAAGTCTCTGACAAGTTCTACAGTTGTAAGATGGAGGAGAATAGTTCTGTCAGTGAGCACATACTAAAGATGTCTGGGTTGCACAACCGCTTGTCTCAGCTGGGAGTCAATCTCCCGGATGATGCGGTCATTGACAGAATCCTTCAGTCGCTTCCACCTAGATACAAGAGCTTTGTGATGAACTTCAATATGCAGGGGATGGAAAAGACCATTCCTGAAGTATATTCAATGCTGAAATCAGCGGAGGTGGAGATCAAAAAGGAACATCAAGTGCTGATGGTGAATAAAACCACTAAGTTCAAGAAAGGCAAGGGTAAAAAGAACTTAAAGAAGGACGGCAAGGGAGTTCCCGCGCCCGGTAAGCAAGCTGCCGGGAAGAAGCCAAAGAATGGACCCAAGCCTGAGACTGAGTGCTTTTATTGCAAGGGAAACGGTCACTGGAAGCGAAACTGCCCCAAGTACTTAGCGGATAAGAAGGCCGGCAATACCAAAGGTATATGTGATATACATGTTATTGATGTGTACCTAACCAGTGCTCATAGTAGCTCCTGGGTATTTGATACCGGTGCGGTTGCTCATATTTGTAACTCAAAATAGGAGCTACGGAATAAGCGGAGACTGGCGAAGGACGAGGTGACGATGCGCGTCGGGAATGGTTCCAAGGTCGATGTGATCGCCGTCGGCACGCTGCCTCTACATTTACCTACGGGATTAGTGTTAAACCTCAATAATTGTTATTTAGTACCAGCTTTGAGCATGAACGTTGTATCTGGATCTCGTTTAATGCGAGATGGATACTCATTTAAATCCGAGAATAATGGTTGTTCCATTTATATGAGAGATATGTTTTATGGTCATGCCCCGCTGGTCAATCGTTTATTCTTGTTTAATCTCGAACGTGATGTTACACATATTCATAGTGTGAATACCAAGAAGTGTAAGGTTGATAATGATAGTCCCACATACTTGTGGCACTGCCGCCTTGGTCACATTGGTGTCAAACGCATGAAGAAACTCCATGCAGATGGACTTTTGGAGTCTCTTGATTATGAATCATTTGACACATGAGAACCATACCTCATGGGCAAAATGACCAAGACTCCATTCTCCGGAACAATGGAGCGAGCAACCAACTTATTGGAAATCATACATACTGATGTGTGCGGTCCAATGAGCATTGAGGCTCGCGGTGGCTATTGTTATGTTCTCACCCTCACTGATGACTTGAGTAGATATGGGTATGTCTACTTAATGAAACCCAAGTCTGAGACCTTTGAAAAGGTCAAGCAATTTCAGAATGAGGTTGATAATCAATGTGACGGGAAAATAAAATTCTTACGATCAGATCGTGGGGGAGAATATTTGAGTCACGAATTTGGCACGCACTTAAGGAAATGTGGAATTGTTTCACAACTCACGTCGCTTGGAACACCTCAGCGTAATGGTGTGTCCGAACGTCGTAATCGCACTCTATTGGATATGGTGCGATCTATGATGTCTCTTACTGATCTGCCGCTATCATTTTGGGGTTATGCTTTAGAGACTGCCGCATTCACTATAAATAGGGCTCCATCAAAATCCATTGAGACGACACCGTATGAATTATGGTTTGGGAAGAAACCTAAGCTGTTGTTTCTGAAAGTTTGGGGATGCGATGCTTATGTCAAGAAACTTCAACCTGAAAAGCTCGAACCCAAGTCGGAAAAAATGAGTCTTCATAGGATACCCTAAGGAAACTATTGGGTATACCTTCTACCTCAGACCCGAAGGCAAGATCTTTGTTGCCAAGAATGGATCCTTTCTGGAGAAAGAGTTTCTCTCAAAAGAAGTAAGTGGGAGGAAAGTAGAACTTGATGAAGTACTGCCTCTTGAACCGGAAAGTAGCGCAGCTCAAGAAAATGTTTCTGTGGTGCCTGCACCGACTATAGAGGAAGTTAATGATGATGATCATGAAACTTCGGATCAAGTTGCTACTGAACTTCATAGGTCCACAAGGACACGTTCCACACCAGAGTGGTACAGCAACCCTGTCCTAGAAATCATGTTGTTAGACAACGGTGAACCTTCGAACTATGAAGAAGCGATGGAGGGCCTGGATTCCAACAAATGGCTTGAAGCCATGAAATCCGAGATAGGATCCATGTATGAAAACGAAGTATGGACTTTGACTGACTTGCCCGATGATCGGCGAGCCATAGAAAATAAATGGATCTTTAAGAAGGAGATAGACGCGGATGGCAATGTGACCATCTATAAAGCTCGGCTTGTCGCTAAGGGTTATCGACAAGTTCAAGGGGTTGACTATGATGAGACTTTCTCACCCGTAGCGAAGCTGAAGTCCGTCCGAATCATGTTAGAAATTGTCGCATTCTATGATTATGAAATATGGCAAATGGACGTCAAAACATCATTCCTTAATGGTTTCCTTAAGGAAGAATTGCATATGATGCAACCGGAAGGTTTTGTCGATCCTAAGAATGCTGACAAGGTATGCAAGCTCCAGCGCTCAATCTATGGGCTGGTGCAAGCATCTCGGAGTTGGAACATTCGCTTTGATGAGATGATCAAAGCGTTTGGGTTTACACATATTTATGGAGAAGCCTGTGTTACAAGAAAGTGAGTGGGAGCTCTGTGGCATTTCTCATATTATATGTGGATGACATACTATTGATGGGAAATGATATAGAACTCTTGGAAAGCATAAAGGCCTACTTGAATAAGTGTTTTTCAATGAAGGACCTTGGAGAAGCTTCTTATATATTAGGCATCAAGATCTATAGAGATAGATCGAGACGCCTCATTGGTCTTTCACAAAGCACGTACCTTGACAAGATATTGAAAAAGTTCAATATGGATCAATCCAAGAAGGGTTTTTTGCATGTATTGCAAGGTGTAAGATTGAGCGCGGCTCAATGCCCGACCACGGTAGAAGATAGAGAAAATATGAGTGTCATCCCCTAAGCCTCGGCCATAGGGTCTATCATGTATGCCATGCTGCGTACCAGGCCTGATGTTAACTTTGCCGTAAGTTTGGTAGGAAGGTACGAAAGTAATCCCGGCATGGAACACTGGACAGTGGTTAAGAATATCCTAAAGTACCTAAAAAGGACCGAGGACATGTTTCTCATTTATGGAGGTGACGAAGAGCTCGTTGTAAAGGGTTACGTCGATGCTAGCTTCGACACAGATCTGGATGACTCCAAGTCACAAACTGGATACGTGTATATGTTGAATGGTGGGGCAGTCAGCTGGTGCAGTTGCAAGCAAAGCGTCGTGGCGGGATCTACATGTGAAGTGGAGTACATGACAACCTTGGAGGCAGCACATGAAGCAATCTGGATGAAGGAGTTCATTACCGACCTAGGAGTTATTCCCAATGCGTCGGGCCCGATGACTCTCTTCTGTGACAACACTGGAGCCATTGCCCTTGCCAAGGAGCCCAGGTTTCACAAGAAGACCAGGCATATCAAGTGTCGCTTCAACTCCATTCGTGAAAATGTTCAAAATGGAGACATAGATATTTGTAAAGTGCATACGGACCTGAATGTCGCAGATCCGTTGACTAAACCCCTTCCACGAGAAAAACATGATTGATACGTCTCCAACGTATCTACTTTTCCAAACACTTTTGCCCTTGTTTTGGACTATAACTTGCATGATTTGAATGGAACTAACCCGGACTGACCCTGTTTTCAGCAGAATTACCATGGTGTTATTTATGTGCAGGAGCAAACGTTCTCGGAATGACATGAAACTTCACGAAGCCACTTTTCAGAAAATAAGAAAAATACCTGCAAAAGATGAAGGCCAGGGGGCCCACCACCTCTCCATGAGAGTGGGGAGCGCGCCCCCTACCTCGTGGGCCCCCTGTTGACTCTCTGACTCCAACTCCAACTCCATATATTGATTTTTGGGGAGAAAAATATCAGAGAGAAGAAATCATCACGTTTTACGATACGGAGATGCCGCCAAGCCCTAAAACCTCTCGGGAGGGCTGATCTGGAGTCCGTTCGGGGCTCCGGAGAGGGGAATCCATCGCCATCGTCAGCATCAACCATCCTCCATCACCAATTTCATGATGCTCACCGCCGTGCGTGAGTAATTCCATCGTAGGCTTGCTGGACGGTGATGGGTTGGATGGGATCTATCATGTAATCGAGTTAGTTTTGTTAGGGTTTGATCCCTAGTGTCCACTATGTTCTGAGATTGATGTTGCTATGACTTTGCTATGCTTAATGCTTGTCACTAGGGCCCGAGTGCCATGATTTCAGATCTGAACCTATTATGTTTTCATCAATATATGAGTGTTCTTGATCCTATCTTGCAAGTCTATAGTCTCCTATTATGTGTTATGATTCGTTAACCCCGAAGTGACAATAATCGGGATACTTACCGATGATAACCGTAGTTTGAGGAGTTCATGTATTCACTATGTGTTAATGCTTTGTTCTTGTTGTCTATTAAAAGGAGGCCTTAATATCCCTTAGTTTCCGTAAGGACCCCGCTGCCACGGGAGGGTAGGACAAAAGATGACATGCAAGTTCTTTTCCATAAGCACGTATGACTATATTCGGAATACATGCCTACATTATATCAATGAACCGGAGATAGTTCTATGTCACCCTAGGTTATGACTGTTACATGATGAACCGCATCCGGCATAATTCTCCATCACCGATCCATTGCCTACGAGCTTTTCACATATTGTTCTTTGCTTATTTACTTTTCCGTTGCTATTGCTATCATCACTACAAAATACCAAAAACATTACTTTTACTATTGTTACCTTTTTCTACCGTTATCACTACTATCATATTACTTTGCTACTAAATACTTTGCTGCAGATATTAAGTTTCCAGGTGTGGTTGAATTGACAACTCAGCTGCTAATACTTGAGAGTATTCTTTGGCTCCCCTTGTGTCGAATCAATAAATTTGGGTTGAATACTTTACCCTCGAAAACTGTTGCGATCCCCTATACTTGCGGGTTATCAAGACTATTTTCTGGCGCCGTTGCCAGGGAGCATAGCTCTATCTTTGAGTCACTTGGGATATATATATCTGCTTATCATTATGAAGAACTTGAGAGATCCAAAAACCAAGATCTATCCCTCAACTACGAGGGGAGGTAAGGAACTGCCATCTAGCTCTGCACTTGATTCACCTTCTGTTATGAGTAAGTTTGCGACACCTTCACCTGCTTTTGCTATTTGTTCTGATATGTCGCCTGTTATTGATGATGCCACTTCTGCTATGCATGATACTCATGATGAAACTACCTCTATGCCTGATACTACTGTGCCACTTAGTGAATTTCTTGATGAACAACTTGCTAGGGCTAGAGAAATTGAAAATATTGAATCTGATGATACTGATGAAAGTGATGATGAAGAATCACTTGTTATTCCTGAGGGTTATGTTTTCGATCAAGAATCTTCTTTAGCTATTTTAGCTTGCAAAAATAGAAATGAACTCAAAAGGTTATTAGCTAAATGGAGTAAGCAATCTCTAAATGCCAGAATGAAACCTGACCCTGCTTTTGTTACTTCACCTATCTTTGTTACTGATAAGGATTACGAATTCTCTGTTGATCCTGATATAATTACTTTGGTTGAATCTGATCCTTTTCATGGTTATGAATCTGAAACTGTTGTGGCACATCTTACTAAATTAAATGATATAGCTACCCTGTTTACTAAAGATGAGAGAATTCATTACTTTTATATCCTTAAAATATTTCCGTTCTCATTAAAAGGTGATGCTAAGATATGGTTTAATTCTCTTGATCCTGGTTGTGTGCGTAGTCCCCAGGATATGATTTATTACTTCTTTGCTAAATATTTCCCTGCTCATAAGAAACAAGCTGCTTTAAGGGATATATATATATATATATATATATATATAATTTTGTGCAAATTGAAGAAGAGAGTCTCCCACAAGCTTGGTGGGGAGGCTTCTCCAATTACTTAATGCTTTGCCTGATCATCCTCTTAAGAAAAATGAAATACTTGATATCTTTTATAATGGACTAACTAATGCCTCCAGAGATTACCTGGATAGTTGTGCTGGTTCTGTTTTTAGGGAAAGAACACCGGATGAAGCTGAAATTCTATTGAATAATATGTTAATAAATGAAAATAATTGGACATCTCCGGAGCCAATTCCCGAGCCTATTCCTAAACCAACTCCGAAGAAGAGGGGTATTATATTTCTTAGTCTTGAAGATATGCAAGAGGCAAAGAAATCTATGAAAGAAAAAGGTATTAAAGCTGAAGATGTTAAGAATTTACCTCCTATTGAAGAAATACATAGTCTTAATTTACCGACTGTTGAAGAAACATATAATCTTAATCCTTTACCTATTGAAGAAACTCATGGTCTTGATAACCCGACACAGGTAGTAAAGGTAAATTCTCTCTATAGATATGATAAAGCTGAAATCCCATTTACTAAATTTATTAGCCCATGCTTAGATGAGTTTGATAAATTTATGGCTAAGCAAGAAGATTTTAATGCTTATTTTGGTAGACAATTGAAATACAATTCAAATATGCTTGAACACTTGGGTGATTATATGGCTAATGTTAAAGGTGAACTTAAACTTATTAGTAAACATGCTTCTATGGTTACCACTCAAGTAGAACAAGTACTTAAAGCTCAAAATGATTTGCTCAATGAATTGAATAGTAAAGATAATGATAATGCTGTTAGAGTGGCTACTAGAACTAGTAGAATGACTCAGGAACCTTTGTATCCTGAAGGCCACCCTAATAGAATTGAGCAAGATTCTTAGAGAAATAATATAGATGCACCTAGTCCTTTTAAAAGGAAGAAAAATAAAAATGACAAGACTTTGCATGCTTCTAGTGATCCTATTGTTGAAACACCTGAGAATCCAAATGATATTTCTATTTCTGATGCTGAAACACAATCTGGTAATGAACCTGAAACTAGTGATAATGTTAATAATAATGTTCATGATGATGCTCAACCTAGTAATGATAATGACATAGAAATTGAACCTGCTGTTGATCTTGATAACCCACAATCAAAGAATCAACGTTATGATAAGAAAGACTTTGTTGCTAGGAAACATGGTAAAAAAAGAGAACAATGGGTTTAGAAACCCATGCCTTTTCCTCCCAAACCATCCAAGAAAAAGGAAGATGAGGATTTTGAGCACTTTGCTGAAATGATTAGACCTATCTTTTTGCGTATGTGATTAACTGATATGCTTAAAACCAATCCTTATGCTAAGTACATGAAAGATATTATTACAAATAAAAGAAAGATACCGGAAGCTGAAATTTCCACCATGCTTGCTAATTATACTTTTAAGGGTGGAATACCAAAGAAACTTGGAGATCCAGGAGTACCCACTATACCATGCTCCATTAAAAGAAACTATGTTAAAACTGCTTTATGTGATCTTGGAGCCGGTGTTAGTGTTATGCCTCTCTCTTTATATCGCAAACTTGATTTGAATAAGTTGACACCTACTGAAATATCTTTACAAATGGCTGATAAATCAACTGCTATACCTATCGGTATTTGTGAGGATGTGCCTGTTGTAGTCGCAAACGTTACTATTTTAACGAACTTTGTTATTCTTGATATTCCCGAGGACGATAGTATGTCTATTATTCTTGGAAGACCCTTTTTGAATACTGCAGGGACTGTTATTGATTGCACTAAAGCCAATGTCACTTTTCATGTTAATGGTAATGAGCATACGGTACACTTTTCGAGGAAACTACCTCAAGTTCATAGTATCAACTCTATTGGAAAAATGCCATCGATTATATTTGGAGGTTTTGAATTTCCTCTTCCTACTGTCAATAAGAAATATGATATTCTTATTATTGGGGATGTGCATATCCCCGTTGAGGTAACATAGTGTTATTCGAAATTTCTCCGGTTCCATGTTATTCGGAGTGAGTTCGTTAACAAGACTTGATCGACCTTGTTAGTGGATTCCTTTTGATGATCATGGGATGGATGAAACTAGAAGGCACAACCTTCTGTACCCCACTTTTACTTTCTGTTATTTATATTAAATAAAATAAAAAACAAATATTTTTCTGTCTGTTATCTGATTATCCGTGTAATATAAAAATACCTCGAAAATAAAAGTTCTCCAAATGCCCTGAAATTTAAATATGATTTTTTCTAGAATATTTGAGAATATTTGGCACTGAGAACACATCAGGGGGATCAACCACCTGCCCACGAGGGTGGAGGGCGCGCCCCCCTGCCTCGTGGGCCCACGGTGGCCCTCCTCCACTTATTCCTGCACCCACACACTTCATCTTCCTCCCACAAACACGAATATCCAGCTCAAGCACGAGTTCTAGCTCACTTTGCTGCTATTTTCGATCTCCTTGCTCAAAGGACCTCTCACAAAACTGCTTGGGGAGATTGTTCCTTGGTATGTGACTCCTCCATTGGTCCAATTAGTTTTTGTTCTAGTGCTTTATTCATTGCAAATTTTTGCTGCTTAGGTGACCCTGTTCTTGAGCTTGCATGTCAAATTTATATGGTCAAAAGTAGTTTTGATGCATGATATAGGCTCTAGGCACTTGTAGGAGTAGTTGCTATCAATATTATTGAGTTTGGTTTACTTTTATTTTGAAGTTACTAAAAATTTCAGAATTTTTCAGAGGAAGAAAAATGCTTAGGAAAATGTTCCAAGGTGGTTATTCAAGGAAGCAAGGACCCAGGCTTGCAATGCGTGATGCTGATGACGAGCCACCAAGAGACGCTCTAGTGCGTCCTTGTGAATGGCCCTCTGAGAACTTCATGGATCGAGTGGGAATTAAGGAAGAATTCAACGCATATTTGCGTAACGCTGATCTTGTGAGCTTCAAGGAAGAGAAGTGCAACCAGTATCACAACCTCACCAGTACCTTTGTGAGGAGGTTTGAATTTTCAACTTCCCGTAATTCTCCAACTGTCCTGTTTGATCTTTATAATAAATCTTACACTATGTACTTAGAGGATTTTACCACTGCTTGCAAACTTCCACAATGGGGTAGTATAAGGGATCCTCGCAAATCTTAATTTAGAGATTTTCTTGCTAGCATAACTGTGGGAGAATCTAGAGATATTACACAAGCTACCATAGGGAGCATTCACTTTCCTGCTATACATTATTTTGCTCTCTTCATAGGTAGATGCATTAATGGTAAAGATGAGGCATGTCACATGTGTGTCCCCGATCTTAGTATTCTTAGGAGTGCTGTGTTAGGAGACAAATCATATAATTTGGGAGCCATTGTTGCACGTAGGTTGCATCTTAATAGACTTAATGGAGATTTCTTTGGTGGAATTTATGCAACTGCATAGCTAATTTTCTTGGTATAGCCATACGCGAAGATGATATTGAATGACCTCCTGCTTATCTAGATTTTAGTGCTATGATTCACCACCAGTTTGTTGAGAGGAACGAATCACCTCTCCAATATCGACTAATCTTTGACAGACGCCATGTTGTACATATTACTCTCCCCGCTCCTTCCTTCTTTGATTATCAGGCAAGAGGAGGATATACTATTGCCAGAGAGGAGGCAGATGAGTATGAGAGGAGAGAGGAGGCCGCTCGTCGCCATGCTGCAGCTCAGCAGGCGATAGCTGCTGCATCACAGTACGACCCCAGCTACTATTATGGATATCCGCCAAGCCAGCCGTGGCCATAGACCAACTTAGGCCAAAAGCCTAAGCTTGGGGGAGTACGTATTTCCCACCGACATTACATTTATGTTCACACACTCATTGCTAGATGTCGGTGCTCATACTTTTTCATTGTATCATCCATGCTAGTTTATTTTACTTTTTATGCTTTCTTCTTGTGTGTTTAATAAACCTTAAGAAAAACCAAAAAAATTAGCTGTAGCTTTTAATTAGTTTACTTTCCATGCTTGTAGTAGTAATTAAAAAGAAAACCCAAAAAGATTTCATGTTCTTCTTTTGCTTGTTGGGAGCTTTCCCGTGTAAATAGTTTTATTTCTTTTCTTTTCTTTGGGGGTCGATAGGAGAAGACCATAATTAAATTGTTGAAGTGGCTCTTATATGCATTATTGTTGATCTAACAAAAGAGCCCATATTGCCTTGTCTTCTCCTGTTTATTTAATGCTTGCAGATTCCAGCTTAGTCCAATGCACATGCACTATTATTATTATTCACATCATTCGGTCATGCAAGTGAAAGGCAATTATGATGTTATATGATGGACTAGTTGAGATGAGAAAAGCTGGTATGAACTCGACCTCTTTTGTTTTTGTAAATATGATTAGTTCATCATTCCTGATTCAGCCTATTATGAATAAACATGTTTGCAATGACAACTAGAGATCATAGTTTCTTATGCCATGCTTGATTAGCTATGAGTTATAATGGTTTACCTTGTGTGCCAACATGCTATTAAAATGGTTATGATGTGGTATGATAGTGTGGTATCCTCCTCTGAATGATTTAAGTGACTTGACTTGGCACATGTTCACGCATGTAGTTGAAACAAAATAAACATAGCCTTCACGATATTTATGTTCATGGTGGATTATATCCTACTCATGCTTGCATTCGGTGTTGATTAATTTTAATGCATGTTCATGATTGTTGTCGCTCTCTAGCTGGTCGCTTCCCAGTCTTTTGCTAGCCTTCACCTGTACTAAGCGGGAATACTGCTTGTGCATCCAAACTCCTTAAACCCCAAAGTTATTCCACATGAGTCCACTATACCTACCTATATACGGTATCTACCTGCCGTTCCAAGTAAATTTGTATGTGCCAAACTCTAAACCTTCAAATAAATATCCTGTTTTGTATGCTCGAATAGCTCACGTATCAACTAGGGCTGTCCGTATCTTCCATGTTAGGCGGGTTATTCTCAAGAGGAGTGGACTCCGCTCCTCACTCATGAGATAAATGGCTGGTCACCGGGATGCCCAGTCTCATGCTTTATGCAAACTAAATCAAAATAATTGCAAACAAAACTCCCCCTGGGACTCTTGTTAGTTGGAGGCACTCGTTGTTTCGAGCAAGCCATGGATTGATGCTTGTTGGTGGAAGGGGGAGTATAAACTTTACCATTCTGTTTGGGAACCTCCTATAATGTGTGTAGCATGGAAGATATCTCCATCTCTTGGTTGTTATGTTGACAATCAAAGTATAACGCTCAAAGTATTATTCACCTCTATTTCAAAAACGAGCTCTGGCACCTCTACAAATCCCTGCTTCCCTCTGCGAAGGGCCTATCTATTTACTTTTATGCCGAGTCATCATCCTCTTATTAAAAAGCACCAGTTGGAGAGCACCGCTGTCATTTGCATTCATTACTATTAGTTTACATTGAGTATGACTTGACTGGATCTCTTTTACCATGAATTACAATGTCTAGTTAGTCCTTGGTTATTAAGGTGCTCTGCATTTATGTTTTGCGGTCTCAGAAAGGGCTAGCGAGATACCATCTTGTTATATCATATTATGATTGTTTTGAGAAAGTGTTGTCATCCGAGATTTATTATTATTGCTCGCTAGTTGATTATGCTATTGATATGAGTAAACTTGAGATCTATGCGTTATTGTGAATGCGGTTAGTTATAATCTTTGCTGAAAGCTTGAATGCTGGTTTTACATATTTACAACAACAAGAGCAAACAGAGTTTGTAAAAGTTTTTCTTTATCACTTTCAGTTTGTCAACTGAATTGCTTGAGGACAAGCAAAGGTTTAAGCTTGGGGGAGTTGATACATCTCCAACGTATCTACTTTTCCAAACACTTTTGCCCTTGTTTTGGACTCTAACTTGCATGATTTGAATGGAACTAACCCGGACTGACGCTGTTTTCAGCAGAATTACCATGGTGTTATTTATGTGCAGGAGCAAACGTTCTCGGAATGACCTGAAACTTCACGGAGCCACTTTTCAGAAAATAAGAAAAATACCTGCAAAAGATGAAGGCCAGGGGCCCCACCACCTCTCCAAGAGGGTGGGGGGTGCGCCCCCTACCTCGTGGGCCCCCTGTTGACTCTCCGACTCCAACTCTAACTCCATATATTGAGTTTTGGGGAGAAAAAAATCAGAGAGAAGAAATCATCGCGTTTTACGATACGGAGCCTCCGCTAAGCCCTAAAACCTCTCGGGAGGGCTGATCTGGAGTCCGTTCGGGGCTCCGGAGAGGGGAATCCGTCGCCATCGTCATCATCAACCATCCTCTATCACCAATTTCATGATGCTCACCGCCGTGTGTGAGTAATTCCATCATAGGCTTGCTGGACGGTGATGGGTTGGATGGGATCTATCATATAATCGAGTTAGTTTTGTTAGGGTTTGATCCCTAGTGTCCACTATGTTCTGAGATTGATGTTGCTATGACTTTGCTATGCTTAATGCTTGTCACTAGGGCCCGAGTGCCATGATTTCAGATCTGAACCTATTATGTTTTCATCAATATATGAGTGTTCTTGATCCTATCTTGCAAGTCTATAGTCACCTATTATGTGTTATGATCCATTAACCCCGAAGTGACAATAATCGGGATACTTACCGGTGATGACCGTAGTTTGAGGAGTTCATGTATTCACTATGTGTTAATGCTTTGTTCCGGTTCTCTATTAAAAGGAGGCCTTAATATCCCTTAGTTCCCGTAAGGACCCCGCTGCCACGGGAGGGTAGGACAAAAGATGTCATGCAAGTTCTTTTCTATAAGCACGTATGACTATATTCGGAATACATGCCTACATTATATCAATGAACTGGAGCTAGTTCTGTGTCACCCTAGGTTATGACTGTTACATGATGAACCGCATCTGGCATAATTCTCCATCACCGATCCATTGCCTACGAGCTTTTCATATATTGTTCTTCGCTTATTTACTTTTTCGTTGCTATTGCTATCATCACCACAAAATACCAAAAACATTACTTTTGCTATTGTTACCTTTTGCTACCGTTATCACTACTATCATATTACTTTGCTGCAGATATTAAGTTTCCAGGTGTGGTTGAATTGACAACTCAGCTGCTAATACTTGATAGTATTCTTTGACTCCCCTTGTGTCGAATCAATAAATTTGGGTTGAATACTTTACCCTCGAAAACTGTTGCGATCCCCTATACTTGCAGGTTATCAATGATCAACACCAAAACGCTAACGATTCATCACAATGTAACTATATTAATTACTCTAGTGCAAGTGGGATACTCTTGGAAATATGCCCTAGCGGCAATAATAAAATGGTTACTATTATATTTCCTTGTTCATGATAATTTTGTATTGTTCATGCTATAATTGTGTTATCCAGAAATCGTAATACATGTGTGAATACATAGACTACAACATGTCCCTAGTGAGCCTCTAGTTGACTAGCTCGTTGATCAATAGATGGTTACGGTTTCTTGACCATGGACATTGGATGTCGTTGATAACGGGATCACATCATTAGGAGAATGATGTGATGGACAAGGCCCAATCCTAAGCCTAGCACAAGATCGTGTAGTTCGTATGCTAAAGGTTTTCCAATGTCTAGCATCCTTTCCTTAGACCATGAGATTGTGCAACTCCCGGATACCGTAGGAGTACTTTGGGTGTGCCAAACGTCACAACATAACTGGGTGGCTATAAAGGTACACTACGGGTATCCCCGAAAGTATCTGTTGGGTTGGCACGAATCAAGACTGGGATTTGTCACTCCGTATGACGGACAGGTATCTCTGGGCCCACTCGGTTAGACATCATCGTAATGAGCTCAATGTGACTAAGGGGTTGGTCACGGGATGATGTGTTACGGAACGAGTAAAGAGACTTGCCGTAATGAGATTGAACAAGATATCGGTATACCGACGATCGAATCTCGGGCAAGTGCTATACCGGTAGACAAAGGGAATCATATTCGGGATTGATTGAATCCTTGACATCGTGGTTCATCCGATGAGATGATCTTGGAACATGTGGGAGCCAACATGGGTATCCAGATCCCGCTATTGGTTATTGGCCGGAGAGATGTCTCGGTCATGTCTACATAGTTCCCGAACCCGTAGGGTCTACACACTTAAGGTTCGATGACGCTAGGCTTATAGGGAATAGATGTACGTGGTTACCGAATGTTGTTCGGAGTCCCGGATGAGATCCCGGACGTCACGAGGAGTTACGGAATGGTTCGGGGGTAAAGATTTATATATGGGAAGTCCTGTTTTGGACACCGGAAGTGTTCTGGGCGTTATCGGTAACATACCAGGACCACCGGAAGGTTTCGGGGTCCACCGGAAGGGGCCACCAGCCCCGGAGGCCTGCGTGGGCCAAGTGTGGGAAGGGACCAGCCCCTAGGTGGGCTGGTGTGCCTCCCACAAGAGGCCCAAGGCGCAGGGAAGGGGGAAACCCTAGGCTCAGATGGGCCTAAGGCCCACCTAGGGTGCGCCCCCTCTCTCCCCCTCTGGCCGCCCCCTAGATGCATCTAGGGCTAGTCGCGGGGAACCCTAGATGGGGGCGCAGCCCCTCCCCTCCCCCTATATATAGTGGGGTTTTTGGGGCTGCCAGAGACACGAGTCTCCCTCTCTCTTGGCGCAACCCTATCACTCTCCCTCCTCATCTCTCGCAGTGCTTGGCGAAGCCCTGCTGGAGTGCCACGCTCCTCCACCACCACCACGCCGTCGTGCTGCTGCTGGACGAAGTCTTGCCCAACCTCTCCCTCTCTCCTTGCTGGATCAAGGGGTGGGAGACGTCACCGGACTGCACGTGTGTTGAACGCGGAGGCACCGTTGTTCGGTGCTTAGATCGGATTCGGCCGCGATCTGAATCGCTTCGTGTACAACTCCTTCATCCGCGTTCTTGTAACGCTTCCGTTTCGCGATTTTCAAGGGTATGAAGATACACTCCCCTCTCTCTTGTTGCTAGTCTCTCCATAGATTGATCTTGGTGATGCGTAGAATTTTTTTAATTTCTGCAACGATCCCCAACAATTTTTGGCGTCGGTCTCACGTCAAGAAGGTGCCTGAGTCGTCCACGAGGTAGGCCCACGCGCCCCGGGGGGGGGGGGGCACCCTCGTGGACGGCCCGGGACTCTTCTGGCCAACTCTTTTACTTTCGGGGTCTTCTTTTGGTCCATAAAATATCATCAAAAAATGGCACGTTAATTGGACTCCGTTTGATATTCCTTTTCTGTAAAACTCAAAAACAAGGAAAAAAACAGAAACTGGCACTGGGCTCTAGGTTAATAGGTTAGTCCCAAAAATCATATAAGATAGCATATAAATGCATATAAAACATCCAAGGTTGATAATATAATAGCATGGAACAATCAAAAATTATAGATACGTTGGAGACGTATCAAGCATCCCCAAGCTTAATTCCTACTCGTCCTCGAGTAGGTAAATGATAAAAACAGAATTTTTGATGTGGAATGCTACCTAACATATTTATCAATGTAATCTTCTTTATTGTGGCAAGAATATTCAGATCCATAAGATTCAAGATAAAAGTTTAATATTGACATAAAAATAATAATACTTCAAGCATACTAACTAAGCAATCATGTCTTCTCAAAATAACATCGCCAAAGAAAGCTATCCCTACAAAATCATATAGTCTAGCTATGCTCTATCTTCATCACACAAAATATTTCAATCATGCACAACCCCGATGACAAGCCAAGCAATTGTTTCATACTTTTGATGTTCTCAAACTTTTTCAATCTTCACGCAATACATGAGCGTGAGCCATGGACTTAGCACTATGGGTGGAATAGAATGGTGGTGGTGGAGAAGACAAAAATGAGAAGATAGTCTCACATCAACTAGGCGTATCAACGGGCTATAGAGATGCCCATCAATAGATATCAATGTGAGTGAGTAGGGATTGCCATGCAACGGATGCACTAGAGCTATAAGTGTATGAAAGCTCAAAAAGAAACTAAGTGGGTGTGCATCCAACTCGCTTGCTCATGAAGACCTAGGGCATTTTGAGGAAGCCCATCATTGGAATATACAAGCCAATTTCTATAATGAATGATTCCCACTAGTATATGAAAGTGACAACATAGGAGACTCTCTATCATGAAGATCATGGTGCTACTTTGAAGCACAAGTGTGGTAAAAGGATAGTAGCATTGTC
Organism: Triticum aestivum; assembly: GCF_018294505.1. Classification (NCBI taxonomy): domain Eukaryota; kingdom Viridiplantae; phylum Streptophyta; class Magnoliopsida; order Poales; family Poaceae; genus Triticum; species Triticum aestivum. The sequence goes on from NC_057794.1 coordinate 567,748,126, forward strand.
CCTTATCTCTTTTTCTCTCATTTTTTTGTTTTTTTGTTTTTTTGGGCCTTCTCCTTTTTTATGGCCTCTCTTTTCTTTTCTTTTTCGTCCCAAGTCTCATCCCGACTTGTGGGGGAATCATAGTCTCCATCATCCTTTCCTCACATGGGACAATGCTCTAATAATGATGATCATCACACTTTGATTTACTTACAGCTCAAGAATTACAACTCGATACTTAGAACAAAATATGACTCTATATGAATGCCTCCGACGGTGTACCGGGATGTGCAATCACTCATGAGTGACATGTATGAAATAATTATGAATGGTGGCTTTGCCACAAATATGATGTCAACTACATGATCATGCAAAGTAATATGGCAATGATGAAGTGTGTCATAATAAACGGAACGGCGGAAAGTTGCATGGCAATATATCTCGGAATGGCTATGGAAATGCCATAATAGGTAGGTATGGTGGCTGTTTTGAGGAAGGTAAATGGTGGGTTTATGGTACCGGCAAAAGTTGCGCGGTACTAGAGAGGCTAGCAATGGTGGAAGGGTGAGGGTGCGTATAATCCATGGACTCAACATTAGTCATAAAGAACTCACATACTTATTGCAAAAATATATTAGTCATCGAAACAAAGTACTATGCGCATGCTCCTAGAGGGGTAGATTGGTAGGAAAAGACCATCGCTCGTCCCCGACCGCCACTCATAAGGAAGACAATCAATAAATAAATCATGCTCCGACTTCATCACATAACGGTTCACCATACGTGCATGCTACGGGAATCACAAACTTTAACACAAGTATCTCTCAAATTCAAAACTACTCAACTAGCATGACTCTAATATCACCATCTTCATATCTCAAAACGATCATCAAGTATCAAACTTCTCATAGTATTCAATGCATTCTATATGAAAGTTTTTATTATACCCATCTTTGATGCCCATCATATTAGGACTAGTTTCATAACCAAAGCAAATTACCATCCTGTTTAGGAATCTCAAAATAATATAAGTGAAGCATGAGAGTTCATCTATTTCTTCAAAATAAAACCACCGCCGTGCTCTAAAAAGATATAAGTGAAGCACTAGAGCAAATGACAAACTACTCCGAAAGATATAAGTGAAGATCAATGAGTAGTCGAATAATTATGGAACTATGTGAAGACTCTCTAACATTTAATAATTTCAGATCTTGGTATTTTACTCAAACAGAAAGCAAAACAAAATAAAATAAAATGACGCTCCAAGCAAAACACATATCATGTGGTGAATAAAAATATAGCTCCAAGTAAAGTTACCGATGAACGAAGACGAAAGAGGGGATGCCTTCCGGGGCATCCCCAAGCTTAGTCTCTTGGTTGTCCTTGAATATTACCTTGGGGTGCCTTGGGCATCCCCAAGCTTAGGCTCTTGCCACTCCTTATTCCATAGTCCATCGAATCTTTACCCAAAAACTTGAAAACTTCACAACACAAAACTTAACAGAAAACTCGTAAGCTCCGTTAGTATAAGAAAATAAATCACCACTTAGGTACTGTTGTGAACTCATTATTTATTTATATTGGTGTAATATCTACTGTATTCCAACTTCTCTATGATTCATACCCACCGATACTACTCATAGATTCATCAAAATAGGCAAACAACACAATGAAAACAGAATCTGTCAAGAACAGAACAGTCTGTAGTAATATGTAGGTTTCGAATACTTCTGTAACCCCAAAAATTCTGAAATAAATTGGTGGACGTGAGGAATTTGTCTATTAATCATCTGCAAAAAGAATCAACCTAATCTCACTCTCCAGTAAAACATGGCAGCTAGTCTCGTGAGCGCTAAAGTTTCTGTTTTTTACAGCAAGATCGCAAAGACATGACCCAAGTCTTCCCAAAGGTTCTACTTGGCACAAACACTAAGTAAAACATAAAACCACATCTAAATAGAGGCTATATGAATTATTTATTTCTAAACAGGAGCAAAAAGCAAGGAACAAAAATAAAATTGGGTTGCCTCCCAACAAGCGCTATCGTTTAACGCCCCTAGCTAGGCATGATGATTTTAATGATGCTCACATAAAAGAGAAGAATTGAAACATAAAGAGAGAATCATGAAGAATATGACTAGCACATTTAAGTCTAACCCTCTTCCTATGCATAGGGATTTTGTGATTAAACTTCTGGGAACAATAATCAACTAGCATAGGAAGGCAAAACAAGCATAACTTTAAAACTTTAAGCACACAGAGAGGAAATTTAATATTATTGCAATTCCTACAAGCATATATTCCTCCCTCATAATAGTTTTCAGTAGCATCATGAATGAATTAAACAATATAACCATCAAATAAATCATTCTTTTCATGATCTACAAGCATAGAAATTTTACTACTCTCCACATAAGCAAAATTCTTCTCGTTCGGAATAGTGGGAGTATCATAAGAAACTCGAATACTATAAATTGTCTCCACATTAAAAGAGTAATGTTCAGAAAAAGGGTAATCATAACATTACAAGTTTTATAAATATAATCATCACTACTTTTTATAGCATAAGTGTCATCACAATAATCATCATAAATAGGAGGCATGCTATCATCATAATAAATTTTCTCATCAAAAATTGGGAGACTAAAAATATCATATTCATTAAACATAGCATCCCCAAGCTTGGGCCTTTTCATATCATAAGCTTAATCACTCTCATCATTAATAGTATGGATAGCACCAATGATATAACAAATATCATCATCACAATGAGTAATAGGAGCAACATCATTTGGGAGGGATACATTTTTACCTTTGCTTCTCCGTCTTTTCTTTCTATTCTTCACATCATGTGTGGGTTTAATCCTCTTTTCGGAGCTCCTTATTAATGAGATTGGTTGAATAGAAGGCTTCCCCTCGTTACCTGATTCATCATAAGAAATAATAGGAGGATATTGGGAAGTCTCTTCCCTTTCATTAGTATTCTCTTCATCTTTTATTTGTTTTCTTGACTTTATGTAATTGGCAATATAAGGATTTTAAATGCAATTCACCACACAATACATATAAATTTCCTCTAGATCAAAATCAAGAACATTATCGAGGGCAAATTCTGGAATATCCTTAGTTATACGTTGCATTTCTTCATAACCCGGAAGCAAATTAAGTTCATTATGATGCGCAAGGGAAATCAAGTCATCACAATTTTTGGACACGATTCGATCATGAAACAATTTGCATTGGATATTTAAATGACCACATTCATTGCAAAGTTCACAAGGATGGCTAAGAAAATTTAAATTTTCAGCACAAACATCTAGCCTTTCTTGCAAACATTTAGTTCCTAAATACTTATGCCTCTTGCAAAATCTATCTTCCCTATTTGGTGTGTATTTTCAAACTCTATGCACTGCACAAAAATTGACATGCTTATATGAGATATTTTCATGATGACTAGTGCAATCATCATTAGTACTATGGATATTCAAAGAGTTCATACTAACAACATTGCAACCATGCTCATCATTCAAAGATTTAGTGCCAAACATTCTAATGCATTCTTCTTCTAACACTTTGGCACAATTATCGGAATCCTTATTTTCATGAAAGATATTAAAAAGATGAAGCATATGAGGTACCGTCAATTCCATTTTTTGTAGTTTTCTTTTATAAACTAAACTAGTGATAAAACAAGAAACAAAAAGACTCGATTGCAAGATCTAAAGATATACCTTCAAGCGCTAACCTCCCCAGCAATGG
>NC_057794.1:567751930-567754364 GCF_018294505.1 Triticum aestivum
ACAAACGGTATTGCAATGCTAGGAAACAAGGCCTAGGGTTCATACTTTCACTAGTGCAAGTTCTCTCAACAACAATAACATAATTGGATCATATAACTATCCGTCAACATGCAACAAAGAGTCACTCCAAAGTCACTAATAGCGGAGAACAAACAAAGAGATTACGGTAGGGTACGAAACCACCTCAAAGTTATTCTTTCTGATCGATCTATTCAAGAGTTCGTACTAGAATAACACCTTAAGACACAAATCAACCAAAACCCTAATGTCACCTAGATACACCAATGTCACCTCAAGTATCCGTGGGTATGATTATACGATATGCATCACACAATCTCAGAGTCATCTATTCAACCAACACAAAGAACTTCAAAGAGTGCCGCAAAGTTTCTACCGGAGAGTCAGGACGAAAACGTGTGCCAACCCCTATACATAAGTTCACGAGGTCACGGAACTCGCAAGTTGATCACCAAGACATACATCAAGTGGATCACATGATATCCCATTGTCACCACAGATAAGCACATGCAAGACATACATCAAGTGTTCTCAAATCCTTAAAGACTCAATCCGATAAGATAACTTCAAAGGGAAAACTCAATTCATCACAAGAGAGTAGAGGGGGAGAAACATCATAAGATCCAACTATAATAGCAAAGCTTGCGGTACATCAAGATCGTACCACCTCAAGAACACGAGAGAGAGAGAGAGAGAGAGAGAGAGAGAGAGAGATCGAACACATAGCTACTGGTACATACCCTCAGCCCCGAGGGAGAACTACTCCCTCCTCGTCATGGAGAGTGCCGGGATGATGAAGATGACCACCGGAGAGGGATTCCTCCCCCTCCGGCAAGGTGCCGGAACGGGTGTAGATTGGTTTTCGGTGGCTGCGGAGGCTTATGGCGGCGGAACTCCCGATCTAGGTTATTTTCTGGAGGTTTCTGTATTTTTAGGAATTTTTAGCGTCGGTCTCATGTCAAGAAGGTGCCCGGGTCCTCCATGAGGTAGGCCCATGCGCCCCCGGGGGGGGGGGGCACCTTCTTGGACGGCCCGGGACTCTTCTGGCCCAACTCTTTTACTCCGAGGTCTTCTTTTGGTCCATAAAAAACCGTCAAAAATTGGCACGTCAATTGGACTTCGTTTGGTATTCTTTTCTGTAAAACTCAAAAACAAGGAAAAAACACAAACTGGCACTGGGCTCTAGGTTAATAGGTTAGTCCTAAAAATCATATAAATGCATATAAAACATGCAAGGTTGATAATATAATAGCATGGAACAATAAAAAATTATAGATACGTTGGAGACGTATCAATTTGTCATTTCATTTGTTTATTTTGGCTATATGTGCTTTGAATGAAGTTTACATGGTAATGGCTAATATTTATCTATCGTCCTAAGATTATGTCAATGCATGGCCGGTGTAGTACTCTAACATCGTCCTTAGTTAGATTGGAGAGCGAGATAAGGTACGTGCTCATGGAAACTTATATGTATGCCTATATTATGATTGAATGGAGTTGACACATCATGACCGATGTCATTGAATATATGTTGCATAGGCCAATTCATAGTTGCAGAATTGGCTAGTGGGCTTATACTTTGTTTGGATATGATTTGGCTTATGCATCTTTGAGATCTATAAGAGGCCAAATCATAGCTGATTTTATTACTGAAAACGGATTAATGACTGCATAATGTTGATATTAGCCTTGTCTTTCTAGTACTATGGGGATTATATCTTGATGGTTAAATTTGTAGCAATGGCCAAGGTGTTGGTGTTGTTTATATATCTCCTCATGGTGTTGTTTTTGAAGCCTCATGCCATTTAGAGTATTTTTGCACAAATAATCAGGCCGAATATGAAGCATTGTTATTCGGTTTAGAGATGTTGTTTGCCATAGGTGCTACACATATTGAGGCTTTTGGTGATTCGTTATTAGTAGTGCAACTAATATCCAAAGTCTTTCAATGTTTTGACGAATCACTTCATGTTTATCATAATAAATGTCTAGATATAATTTCTACTTCGGATTATTTTAGCATTGCTCATATATATAGACATGATAATTGGAGAGAGTTGGCATAGTAAGCATCCGGCTACCACGTCGGTCATGGTGTGTTGCACATCTATCAATAGCCGATGCTTATTCTTGCCAACATAGGTAAGGCCGAATTGGAGCTCACCACCTCTGCCATTAATGAAACTTTTATGCAGGCGAAGTAAGGATTGGAGGAGTTCATTCTTGATTATCTGCAAAATCCTAGCGAAATGGTGAACAATATGGTTTGGAGGATGGTTTTGATCTATGGAACCTTATCACCGGATTGTTATGGAAGCTGAAAAGTTTCCACCCAAGTTTGCATCAAGAGGTTCAAACAAGCAATAGCCGATATATACTTATCATCCTAAGAACATGCAAAATGGCCGATGGA
>NC_057794.1:567755626-567756266 GCF_018294505.1 Triticum aestivum
TCGAGCACGCGTCGGGCGTCATGAAGAGGCTTGAGAGGCTGGAGTCGCCGAGCCAATCGAGCTGGAGCACGAGTCGGACGTCTCGAGGAGGCATGAGTCGGTGGCAATGATGAGGACGAGGGGCATGGTTCTTGTCGTCACGGCGTGGGTGCCTCCGGTAACCGACGGTGCACACCGAAGGCAAGGACAGGTGGGGTGTTTTGGCGGTAGTCAGAAGCCGTGCAAGGAAATTATCCTGAGAAGTTGCCGTGAATGAGTATATTTAAGGATCCAGAGGCATGAGAAGTAAGGGGATAGGGATCGGCTATGACCGGTTTAGCCCTCAAAGAATCTCTCCCTCCCCCTTCTTCTCCTCCCGTGTTGCCCTCGCATGGCAATGGGGAAGAACCCTAACCCGCTATCGCTAACCACCTCCCTTCCCATCTTTCTCCCTCTCCACCGCCAAAGGACGCAGGCGGGCGAAGCCTGGAAGGCGGCGGCGGTAGCGCCCAGATAATATTTAAGTGGCATATGAGTATTTCCATATAATTAAGAAGAAAAGGTCGGGCAAAGAAGGTCTTTGCGCTATAAAATTGGATATGCAAAAAGCTTATGGCCGAGTGGAGGTGGCCTTTTCTGAAGAAAATTATGCTGAAGTTGG
>NC_057794.1:567758112-567763114 GCF_018294505.1 Triticum aestivum
CCCCAACCCACATCGCCGGTCGTTCTCCTTCGCTGCCGCCGCCATGAGTCGCAAAAACGCCTCGTCAGCCGCCGGCAAGAAAGAGAAGCCCCCATCCGTGTCCGCCATGCTAGCCTCGATGGACAAGCCGGCGCCCAACGCCAGGCCCGCGGCCAGACCCAAGCCGAACAAGCCCTCCAAGGCACCGCCCACGTCGTCCTTGTTGGAATTCCGCCCACAGGATCGATCACATCAAATTATGATAAACACATATACGCAAAAACTTTTGCCAAAGGTACGTGTCGTACCTTTCTTCTCTTTATTTTTTTCTTGTTTTCTCTACATGGTATTACAAAACTCACGCAGCCGGACCTGTATATATATACAGAACCGACCGACCTAAACACAACTTCAAGACCTATACGGCAAACGCTAACCTAATCCCATACGGACTCCTCATCCTAGTACTACTAGCATACGAACGTGGCATGCAAGCCAACTAGGAAACCTACCTAATAATTAGACTAACACACGTACTACATGGACTACTAGTACTCAGGCTCAAACTGTACATGCATGTGCTAGTACTTCACTAACACCTGCACTACAAATTCAAGATTATTGCTAACAATCTCTTTCTAATCTTGACACCGGTCTTTTGTGCTTCTTCGATCTTGACTCGTTGTAGATTTACGACTTATTGATCCAAACTTCGACGCATGATCCGGATTATCAGCCCACACGGTCGCATCTACGCGTGCAACATGCAAGATTGGACGCACCATCAATCTTCACGTCGTTCAACTTAACTGGTCACTATCCCACTATACATGAAGCTTGATCTTCAACCGTCATATCTATACACTAAGTATGACCCGCCTGGAAACACGCAGAACCTCCTTGCTCTGTCATGCTGTGCCACCGCCATTGCTTGGCCGCTGCCTTGCACTCGGTCCGCACCATACTACTTGTACTTGCTTGCAGTAGATCGCCTTCTACCGGTCGCACACCTCCTCGCTTTACGATGGCTTCGCCTACCATCGTCCGCCTTCAGCATCACACCGAATCCACACTGGCCCCAACCAAGACGCTCCACGAGGACATGGACATGACTCACGGAACATCGTGCACACCGCTTCCACTTCAACGAATCATCATCAAGACGAGCACTTGGACACGACGACGACTCACAGACGCAACGACGACTGACCATGCAAACTCGCACGACACCTTGACTTATCTGACTCCCCCGGACAATGATCTTGATGAATTCCAGCGCCGCACCTCGGCACCACCTCTCCCATCAACGATCTCCTTCCACCGTGTTTCTGACGACAACCTGCCGCCTCCTTCCTTGTCGCTCCACAGAACGACGATCGCTTGATCCTCCGCGTCGCTGCACCACCCAGCAACTTCATCGCCCGCCCCGAGGCGCTAGTCGGGTCGCCACTCCGGGGCAAGCGTAGGTTCACTCGAACCTTGCTCTGATACCAATTGTTGAAAATTCTTCCACAGGATCGATCACATCAAATCACGATAAACACACACACGCAAAAACTTTTGCCAAAGGCACGTGTCGTGCCTCTCCTCTCTTTTTTTTTTCTTGTTTTCTCTACACCGTGTTACAAAACTCACACAGCCGGACCAGTATATATATACAGAACCGACCGACCTAAACACAACTTCAAGACCTATACGGCAAACGCTAACCTAATCCCATACGGACTCCTCATCCTAGTACTACTAGCATACGAACGTGGCATGCAAGCCAACTAGGAAACCTACCTAATAATTAGACTAACACACGTACTACATGGACTACTAGTACTCAGACTCAAACTGTACATGCATGTGCTAGTACTTCACTAACACCTGCACTACAAACTCAAGATTATTGCTAACAGTCCTACATGGGCGACATCGACCTGCCCCCGTCCGATGACTAGGAGGACGAGGCCGACGTGACCGACATTGCCAAGGCCAAGCCAGCCCGCGCCACCGTCGACCTTAGCGCCCTCGCGCCCTTGGACAATGACTCGAAGAAGAAGGAGCAGCGCGAGATGATGGCGGCGGCCGCGGCCGAGGCCGCCAAGCGGGAGGCGCTCCGCGACGACCACGACGCCTTCTCCGTCGTCATCGGCGCCCGCATCCCCGGATCCGCCGCCGTCGACGGGAACATCAAGGACTTCATGCTCGACAACTTCTCCGTCTCAGCGCGGGGGAAGAAGCTGCTCAAAGGCGCCTCACTCCGGATCTCGCACGGTCGCCGATATGGTCTCATGGGGCCCAACGGCATGGGCAAATCCACCCTCCTGAAGATGCTCTCCTGGCGGCAGGTGCCCGTGCCCAAGAACATCGATGTGCTGCTTGTGGAGCAAGAGATTGTCGGCGATGACCGCTCGGCGACCGATGCCGTGGTTGCGGCCAAGTGGTTAGAGCAACTTCAATGGAGCGACCCATTTCATCCGCGGCCGTCCGTTTGGATCGGCGCGGACAAAAAAGTCGGCCCAACGCGCCGATCAAAACGGACACGCATCCGCTTTCGTCCGCCTGCCGATTCATTCCCGGCTCATTTTTGAGCCTGATTTGCGTCGGCGCGGACACAAGACGAACGCGCGCGCACTCACCCTTTTTTCTCACCGGGCCCTCTAGTCGGTGGTACGTTGGATTCACACCTTCGCCCGTCTGCTACGTCACCGACGCCGCCGACCATTTTTTCAGATAAAAATGAATACATAGATAGTTCAAGCGTACACAGATAAAAGAACAGACCACTACTCATCACTTTCTGACTCCGACTCGGTAATGTCCTCCTCTGACGTCTGAATGTAGGCGCCAACATACGCCTCGTCTTCAAAGTCCCAACGCGCCGTTTCTCGTAGCTTCAGTTTCAATTGAGCTGCCTACTTCCGCGAACGCTTGTCCTCCCGATAGGCGGCTCGCTCCCTCCTCCTCGCGTCCCTCTCCAACCTCTTTTGCTTGTAGAACTGGCGCTCGACGACGATGTCCTACGGGAAGCCTCCGCGCCACACCACCAAGGCTTCCACGTCCTTCTCCGCGATGGCGAGGCGACGCTGCCGCCTTCGGTGGACACGACGATCCTCGTCGGTGAAAAGCCGCGGGAGAGGCGCCAGATCCTGCGCCCGCTGGCTCGAACGTTGGGAAAATCCATATCCCGACGAGGCCTCAGGAGGCGCCACGCCGCCGCGTCGTGCGCGCGGGCCGCCTCCTCTGCGGTGTCAAAGGTGCCGAGGATGAGACGTTTCTCGCGAAACCAGATCTCGGAGGAGAAGGCGCCAGAGCAGCGCTCGCGGACTCCGCGAAAATCCGAACCACCCAGGCGACGGATCGACATGGTGGCGCAGAGGCGGCGAGAGTGGGCAGCGGACAGAGTGTGGGGGGAGCGCCTTCTTTATAACGAGCGTCGGCCGCAGCGCGCGTGAACCTTTCCTGAGCGCTGGAGCGCCAAAACCAGCGCGCGCTGGGCCGCTTTCCCCCGCACGCGCGAACCTTTCCCGCGCGCTGGTGCGCCAAAACCAGGGTGACGACATGATCTAAAACGCACGCGGTCATGAAATGGGTCGGCCCTTTGGGCGCACTGCCGACCCAGAACTAAAAGAGAGCGGACGGCGGGCGGGCGGCCGACCCGAACGGACAAAAAGCGGACGGCGGTGGGACGATAGGATAGGAACATGCGGTGGGTGTGAAAACCAAGCGCACCCATCCTCTTCCGTCCTCGAGCCCCGCGTCCCTCCCGTTCCCTTTCACCCTCCTCTCTTCTTCGACCCACTCGTCTTTGCTGTTGTCCATTGCCCCTAGGTCTCTTCCCCGCAATCAAGGTGCATGAGCGGTGGCCCTCGCAATCGAGAGGTGGCCCTCACAATCGAGATGATGCAGCGGCGGCGCGATTGTTCCTTGTTTGGTGAAAAAGAAGGGCTCCTCGCTATGGGGATATTTCCTAGCGGCAATAAGGTAAAGGTTGCGGGCGTGTCAGTATACAATTGTATACAAATAAATAAAAACAGAGACACAAGATCGGGGAACTCTGTATTTCATTAATTCTTTTGAAGAATTGCATCAAATGGTTCCGACACAAGTACACCATGTCTCTATATGCAATCTGACTAAGTTCAGAGACTGTGTAGCTTCAGGTTCTTAGAGCCTCAGAAGATGATCCGGTTAATTACATTCACAAGACGCATCTTGTAGAAAACCTCTGATTAAGCTGCTCTTGGTGGTCGTCGTCTTCAAGCGTGTGTAAATTGTTCTCCAAACGTGCATGAACAATGCAAACATGTATTCTACCAAAACCTCGTCGGTCAATGGTGAATGTCATCCAAGACCGCTGGTGGCGGGATTTTGATGAAGTCTACGAGCGAGGAGTGTTCGTTCTCGTCAGCACCGAACAAATGAAAGTCCAACCTCGTCGGCGTGGATCATTTTCCGGCCTCGTCGGTCGCGGAATGCAATTAAGACTTCATGCCAAATCGTAAGCGCAATACTCGGTTGCGGATTAATTCATAATTGTCAACTACAAAGACAATGTTGTTGCACCATGCGTGCACGTATGGGATGGCAAGGCTTTCAGTCTGAGGCACACCACAAATCATCATGTTGGTGAGTGCCAACATTTCGCACCAAATTTATGAGAGCTGCTCCATACGGTCAAGTACCACTCTGAACTTTATTAGTTCAAGTACTTTTTTCGATAAAGGGCGCTTTTATTAATTTATAATGTAGCATCAAGTGAATACAAAGCATAATGAGCGACACCCGGCCTCTACATAGCTAAGATGCACACAGCCTTAACAAAGAGTATAGCAAAGTACGTATAAAAACGACAAGTTGGCAACAGTAAAGTCACATGAGTCCAAAACTATGCCAATGTCGACGGAGGAGGTGGACCGATCCGGAGATTATGTTGCCACCCATGTTGGGTAAAAACCTCCCTGGCCACCCGCTCCAACCGCATACACACCGCCTTGAACATCAATTGATACTCCGTTCGCTGTAGCGTAGACCA
>NC_057794.1:567852096-567854174 GCF_018294505.1 Triticum aestivum
AAAAAAATCATGTCGTCTCCAGCTGCATACCAAACTTCACTAGGGACAACTAATGCCACGGTATATGGGTCATGGCCTGACAATATCCTCCAGCTGCAAGGTCTCACTAGTAGAAAAAGGGTCAAATGTGAAGCACATTAGTGCCGGTTTGAATTTGAGCCGGCACTAATGTGACCATTAGTGCCGGTTCCAACGGCTAGGCGGGCGGGCATCATTAGTACCGGTTCGTGGACAACCTTTAGTACCGGTTCATGCCACGAACCGGTACTAATGAGGCTGTGTGAGGCTATGGTCAGGCTGGGGCCCCCACGAAGACCTTTAGTACCGGTTCATGCCCTGAACCGGTACTAGAGTTTCTTAGTAAGCTGATTTTTAGTCCCACCTCGCCAAGAGAGAGGCAGTATGAGCGGTTTATAAGCCGTGAGTGCACAGACAATGACGAAGAGTTGCAATGCTCACCTGCATGTTGATTAGCTTCAAGCCTTGCGGAATAGCATAGATTGTACTGAGCTATGTGCAGTGCAGTCTACACTATTCCGAATGGCTTGAAGCAAATTAACCAGCATTGCACCTCTTTTTTATTTTTAATAACTTATTTGAACTCCGGACTTCTTTTGTGTTCAGTATGCAGCATTCAAAGCGACGTCATCAATTTCCAACATGTTCTGACATCATTTGTTGTTTTTCGGTCATTTACCTAATTGTTTAGAGAGCTAAATGACCGTGAAATTGTTGAGGGCGTGCATACTTTTCTGCTTGCGGCTGAGGCAAACAAGCGGGCGGATGGTTTTATGCCTTGTCCATGTGCTGGCTATAAGAATGGTCACAATTACTCGACGTCAACAACCATTCATATCCACCTGTTTAAGTCCGGTTTCATGCCCCACTATAATGTTTGGACCAAGCACGGAGAAAGATGGGTTATGATGAAAGACAATGAAGAAGAAGAGGACGACGACAGCTATCCTGGCCATGGGTTCCCTGAATATGATGATACAATAATGGGGGAAGAAGCTGAGCCGGTAATGCGGGAAGAAGCTGAGCCGGCAATGCGGGAAGAAGCTGAAGAAGAGGCATCAGATGAGCCCGTTGATGATCTAGGTCGGGCCATTGCCGATGCAAAGAGAAACTGCGCAAGTGATTTGGAGAAGAAGAAGTTGCAGCGCATGTTAGAGCATCACAAAAAATTGTTGTACCCGAATTGCGTAGGTCACAAGAAAAAGCTGGGCACCACACTGGAATTGCTGCAATGGAAGGCAGAGAATGGTGTATCTGACAAGGGATTTTTAAAGTTAAGTTATTCACAAATTAGTGATTCACACTAATTTCAAATAATTCAAAATTTAAAGTATTCAAATTTGAAAACTACGGGCACTAACAGAAAGTATGTAATTTTTTGTACCTAAAGCAAAAATATTCACAAAGAAACTCTAAATACACAAAAAAACAACTCAAAAATAAATAAAGCAAAAATAATAATAAAAAAAGCCCGCCTACTAGGCCAGAGCGGCCTGCATACGACTAGAAACCCAACCTGTTGTTGGGCCAGGATGCAGGCCCGCAAAGGCCCAGTAGGCCAACAGGGCAGCACAGAACATGTAGGCCCAGTAGGCCTGCTTTGGAGAGGAGCTCGAGAGAGCTACCGCACGGGGGTTTATAAACCAGTGCGGTCGCCCCTCGGCTAGCGAGGTGGAACTAAACTTGCGCACCACACCTGCGCTAGCGCAACCCCTTTAGTACCGGTTGGTGGTACCGGTTCGTGGCACCAACCGGTACTAAAGGGGGGCCTTTAGTACCGGTTGGTGGCTCCAACCGGTACTAAAGGGGGTGCGGTTCCCGCCGCTTGGCCTGGCCAAAACAGGCCTTTAGTACCGGTTGGTGGCTCCAACCGGTACTAAAGGTGCCTTCTATATATACAACACTTACGAAAATTTCATTCTCCCTCTGTTTCTTCCTTTGTTTCCCCATTGAAGCACCGCCCGCACGCCCCGATCGATCGACGCCGTCCCCGTCGCCGCCCTCGTCTCCGTCGCCGCCCCGGGCCCGTCCCCGTCACGTCATCCCCGCGTCGCCGCCCC
>NC_057794.1:567854370-567858762 GCF_018294505.1 Triticum aestivum
TATTTTGTATGTTTAATTAGTTTAGATTTTTTAGATTATTATTTTTTCACTAGTATATATGTATGAATGCATGTTAGATGGATATAATTAGTGTTTAATTAGTATGAATTTTTTTTATATAATGTTGTTTTTCAGTTTTTTAATGGATGTATAAAAGTTGTGTTTTCTGTTTTTAGTGTTAGATGCTTAATTAGTATGAAATAGCATATAGAATTTTGACATATGCAATGATAGCATAATTAGTGTTATATAGAAATAGAAATTCTAGTTATCAAAATCCAATCATTAAAAAATGTTACTTTTTGCGGGCATATAGCTAGTATTTGTTCTCGACGATGCCCGGCCCGCATCCTCGCCGTCGACCCGTCCGCGACGACGTCCGATTGACCCATGTCCGGGACTGGGCTCCGCCGGGCTGGCACTGGGAGGTGCTGCCTGGAGGGGCGTGCCGCTTAATGAGGAACCCGGCCCTGGGTCCCGTCGTCGACCCTGTTCTCGTTTGGTGGCGTTCGCGTGGGCCAGTTTCGGTGCGGAGGTAGCCGGCCCCGACGGAAGTGGTACGTCGCCGTGTCAGGGAGGAGGACGAGCACGTCCATCGCTACATGGTTGCGTTAGAGGGCGGCAGGTTCTTCAATACCTGGCAGTTTCTTCAGGGATCTCACTTCAGCTATGATCCTGTGAGGGTTCCTTCTCTTTGGGTTCCACCGCCCGCGCCGCAGGAACCGCGAGTGTCCTAGATTCTTCTATAGTATTCGATCTTTAATCAGCTACCTAGCCTGTGATGTACTATTCAATATTATATATTATTCGAGATGATGTATTCGAGATTATATCTATTATTCGAGACGATTTATTCGAGATTATATCTATTATTCGAGACGATGTAATTTGAATACTAAATTGTTTTATATTTCTTTTGGCATAGTTAAATAAAAGCTATGGCGGACAATACCGACAGAGAGGGAGAACAGACCATGTTCGATATGATACGCGGGCCAGATGATGATCAGAATGAAGAAGATTATGACGGCTCCGAATTTCTAAACAACACCGGAGAGGGTGATATGATATTCGATCGCGACGACCGAATTGATGAAGTCATGAACTACGATTATGACGATGACGAAGAACATGTTGATCCTGAAACAACAAAGACCGGCGAGGCAGTGGGGGAGCTTCATGGGGGCCAACCTGGGCGGTGGCCCCCCCAGCCCAAGAAAAAAACACCTACTACTCATTAGTTTTTCTATCATATGTTCAGTAAAAACAGCCTAAATCTCATAGTTTTGCCCCTCCTTAGCCCATTGCCCCTCCAAAGATTTGGCCCAAGCTCCGCCACTGCGGCGAGGTATATATATTTATATAAGCAGGCATCTAGTGATCATCACATGTTTTAAATGAGTTGAAGATATTATCATGCTTTAATTATCATGCTTGATTAATTATTATCTGATCAAATTAAATTCCATTCTCGTAATTAAGGCCCTGAAGCAGGCGCAGGGGACTGATCTGTGTGCATTCTGCATTTGTGAGAACATTCGCATGATGGCGTCCGAAAGGAGCAGATCTCAAAGACAGGAATGGGTACGCTTGTCAGAACACTATTCACAATTTTTACACCATTATCGATATCTAGTCACACAACTAATACACATGCATATTGATCTCCTTCTTAACAGTTCACAGAGGTGCGGGACAAGCTCCTAGAAACGGAGCGCGTAGAAGCACTTCAAGAGGAAATAGCGGGATTTTTGCTCGACCAGGTCATAAATCCGAAGGGAGAATACTATTACCCGCTACCGTCCCCATCGACCAGGTCATGAACCACTTCCAATTGTCATCGTGCTCCGAAGGCACCAATTAGGCTAATGCCACTGGCTCCGAAGGCAACATGCATATGTAGGAGAAATTGTATATAGCTATACATGTGTATGTGTGAATTAATATGGTGGTTTGTGAGACATTGATGATATATATATGATTGGTTCTACTAGAAATTCTATTTATATATATATATATATATATATATATATATATATATATATGCATAACGTGTACAATGTGTAGTATCGCAAAATACCAGCAAACAAAAAAGAATTAAAATGGAAAACACAAAATTAAATGAAAAAGAAATCATAAAACCAAAAACCCCCCAAACGTTTTAGTACCGGTTGGTGTTACCAACCGGTACTAAAGGGCTCCCGGCCCCCGGAGCTGGCTCGTGCCACGTGGTTGCCCTTTAACACCGGTTCGTGCTGAACCGGTACTAAAGGGGGGGGGGGGCTTTAGTGCCCACACTTTAGTGCCGGTTATGGAACCGGCACTAAAGGGCTTTACGAACCGGTGCTATTGCCCGGTTCTGCACTAGTGTCTTGTCCTTCCTCCGCTAGATATCATCCTTTAAATTTAAAGAATTTAAATACTACATCAGCTCTCGGGTATGAATTGTTAAAAATAGGGTCTGCCTTACTCTGCAATATAGTACATGCATAACAATGAAAATGATACATGAGAACATTTGATTTTCTATAACGTTGCTCGTAATCATCCATATAAACCTACTACAAAAATATTTTTCAATACACATACCTGAATATATGACATGCCTATCATGGCCTCCATTGCAATGTAAACACACAAACATCAAATTATCAATAAAGCAAGCTCCTCGCATTCAACCTGACAGAAATAAATGAAAGCAAATCATTCATGAATTTGCATAGAAATCTAGAGGATATTTGAGTAGTATCGAAAGTGTAAGTGAACTAACCTGTGGCAATTAAACTATAGTACAACATTTTTCTCCTCCCTAGTTATCCACAAAAGGTTTGATCTCTGTCAACCGTGACTATCAAGGGTCCAGTGAACCTGTGTACATCTATAACACCATATATTGGCTAGGGTGAATACTTAGTGGTCTCTGCAGTAAAGAAAGCACAAGAAAATATATAATAATTTTCCACTACCAGAGAAATAACTAAATTGTTCAGAAATTTCAGGCAATAATGAATAGCAAGTACTTAGATAATACTCTACAAGCTTTAGGCAATGAATTTGTGCTGACATTGAAAATATATAAGAGAGAAATAACTGAA
The DNA here is from genome assembly GCF_018294505.1 of Triticum aestivum. Classification (NCBI taxonomy): domain Eukaryota; kingdom Viridiplantae; phylum Streptophyta; class Magnoliopsida; order Poales; family Poaceae; genus Triticum; species Triticum aestivum. The sequence continues at coordinate 567,857,466 of NC_057794.1, forward strand.
AATTGTTCAGAAGCTTCAGGTAATCCATAACCGAAGCGAGCAACATCAGCGCATGGAGCGCCCAGTTTGGCGATGACTGTCAGACCTAGCGCTCGAGCTCACACGAGAGAGACAGAGGAAGACGATGATGTTTTGTGCCGCGTTCAACCTCGCAGCTTTTCTGCTCTGTATTTCTCTTCTTATTCAGCTATTACAAAGCTAACTGAAACAGGAAAATAAGCCATGCCCGGGTCGTGAGCACTGCCATCCCAGCGCTCCCCGCGCATCGCTCGCGATGCGGCCATGACCGTCTAGTTCGTGCCATCCCATGATCGGGCCAGGGCCGCGGAGAAACCTAAGAAACTACGACCGAGACGCAGCTCGGATTATTTGAACTGAAAACAAGTTTCTCTGACGAAACTGACAGAGACCGAAACTACACCTATATCTGTCGAAATTGAAAACGAACTTCTGCAGCTGATTAACTGACAATCTCCCCCTTAATCAGTTGCTGATGTTGATCATGCCCAGCTTCTCTCGCAGCTCCTGGAACTTCACCCGAGGTAGTGCCTTGGTCAGAATGTCAGCCAGTTGCTCGTCGGTGTGGACGTGATCGACGGCGATCCTCCCATCTTGCACACACTCGCGGATGAAGTGAAATCGCATCTCGATGTGCTTCGTTCTGTCGTGGAAGACAGGGTTCTTGCAGAGTTGGATTGCTGACTTGTTGTCGATGAGGAGCAGAGTTGCGCCTCCCGGATCACCTAGCAGATCGCCAAGCATCCGCCACAGCCAGACGCCCGTGCACGCGGCTGCAGTAGCCGCCATGTACTCGGCTTCACAGGATGAGAGAGCGACCACCTTCTGCTTCTGGGACTGTGTGACGCCCGGGTAATTATGCTACAGTAATCCCCACTAATGTTGCCACGTCACCTCGGTTACTGTGGATAAACTCGCGTTAGTTCGAAACCGGTTCGAATTCAAAATCAAAACAAAAGCAAAGATAAAAGGTTTCAAAACAAAGACTAAAAATGTTCGGGGGTTGTCTAAAATAGCTAACCTAATTATGGTGGGGTGCACTAATTTTGGTAAAATGCTTTGGCATTTTAAGTAAACTAAAAACAGAAAAGAGAAATAATAAAAGAAAAAGGAAAGACAAAAAAAGGGGGGGAAGGGAAAACCCCTGGCCCATTCCCCCTGGCCCATTCCCCCTCCCCACTTGGCCCCTCCCCCCCTGGCCCATTCCCCCCCTGGCCCGGCCCAGCGCCGGTCGCTTATCCCCTCACCCCCCGCGGCAAACCCTAGCCGCCCCACACTT
>NC_057794.1:567859517-567866981 GCF_018294505.1 Triticum aestivum
ACCCTCCGTCTTGGGCGCCGCTAGCCCCGGTTGCGGCCCCGTTCCCTCTTGGTCGTGCCTTGCCTCGACCTTGCGCCGGCGACCGTTGGCCGGCGCCCCACTGTGCCCCGGTGGCCTGCGCCGACCGCCCTCGCCGCGCCCACGGCCACGCCTCCCCGGTGCTCCTGGTGCCCCGCTGCGGCAACCCCGCCGTGGTCACGGCCACGCCCCGCCCCGGGCAGGCTACGGGCGCCCGTCGCCCGCCTGCCCATTGGACCCGCACCCGTTTGGCCCTGGGCCAATGACATGGGGGCCCCACCCCCCTAAAAAGAATGGTTTTTATTAAAACAAAAATAAAAATAAAATGAAAATGAATTAAAACTAATTAACTAATTAGTTAATTAATTAATTAATTAAGTATTTAATTAATCTAATTAATTCTGTTTAATTAACCCTAACCACTAATTAACCTAATTAACTAAGGTTAATTAACTTTGATTAGGCTAATTAAGTTAATAGAGTATGACGAACGGGACCCACATGTCAGGGTTGACTCAGTCAACCCCTATTGACTGCTGACGTCAGCATGACATCATGCTGACGTCATTAATACATTTTTTTCGAATTAATGAAATAAATAATTAAATATCAGAAATTAATAAAATCTTTAAAAAAATCATATCTTTTAATCCGTAACTCGGATTAAAATGTTTTCAACATGAAAGTTGCTCAGAACGACGAGACGATTCCGGATACGCAGTCCGTTCGTCCGCCACACCCCTCTAACCTATCGAACCCGCAACTTTCCCCCTCCGGCTCCTCTGCCCGAAAACACGAAACACCGGGAATACTTTCCCGGATGTTTTCCCCCCTTCACCGGTATCACCTACTACCGCGTTAGGGCACACCGAACACCGCGTATTGCCTTGTTATATTTTGTGATGCTTTGTTTGCTCTGTATTCATTATTTCTTCCCCCTCTTCTCTCCGGTAGACTACGAGACCGACGCTGATGCCACCGAGTACGACTACGTCACCGACGACCCCTCCTTGTCTGAGCAACCAGGCAAGCCCCCCCTTTGATCACCAGATATCACCTACTCTTCTCTATACTGCTTGCATTAGAGTAGTGTAGCATGTTACTGCTTTCGTTAATCCTATTCTGATGCATAGCCTGACATTGTCGCTACATCTGTTGATACCTTACCTGCAATCCTAAATACTTAGTATAGGTTGCTAATTTATCATCATTGGCCCTACGTTCTTGTCAGTCTGCCTTGCTATACTATCCGGCCGTGATCACTTGGGAGGTGATCACGGGTATATACTATACATACATACATACTATACAGATGGTGACTAAAGTCGGGTCAGCTCATTGAGTACCCGCAAGTGATTCTGACGAGGGGGCTGAAAGGACAGGTGGCTCCATCCTTGTAGAGGTGGGCCTGGGTTCCCGACGGCCCTCGACTGTTACTTTGTGGCGGAGCGACAGGGCAGGTTGAGACCACCTAGGAGACAGGTGGGCCTGGCCTTGTTCGGCATTCGCGGATACTTAACACGCTTAACGAGATCTTGGTATTTGATCTGAGTCTGGCTACTGGCCTATACGCACTAACCATCTACGCGGGAGTAGTTATGGGTATCCCGGCGTCGTGGTATCAGCCGAAGCCTTCTTGACGTCAGCGACTGAGTGGCACGCGCCGGGTTGGACTGCGTTAACGCAACTTCCTTTGTAATGGAGGTTGCTAGGTCTGCTCACCGGCCGCGTACGCAACGTGCAGGTGTGCAATGGGCGATGGGCCCAGACCCCTGCGCGCATAGGATTTAGACCGGCGTGCTGACCTCTCTGTTGTGCCTAGGTGGGGCTGCGACGTGTTGATCTTCCGAGGCCGGGCATGACCCAGGAAAGTGTGTCCGGCCAAATGGGATCGAGCGTGTTGGGTTATGTGGTGCACCCCTGCAGGGAAGTTAATCTATTCGAATAGCCGTGATCTTCGGTAACAGGACGACTTGGAGTTGTACCTTGACCTTATGACAACTAGAACCGGATACTTAATAAAACACACCCTTCCAAGTTCCACAGACAACCCGGTGATCGCTTTTCCGCAGGGCGACGAGGAGAGGATCGCCGGGTAGGATTATGCTATGCGATGCGACTGGAGATGCGCTTGGAGATGCTACCTGGATATGCTACTTGGAGATGCTACATGGAGGACTTCAATCTACTCTCTTCTACATGCTGCAAGACGGAGGCTGCCAGAAGCGTAGTCTTCGACAGGATTAGCTATCCCCCTCTTATTCTGGCATTCTGCAGTTCAGTCCACTGATATGGCCTCTTTACACATATACCCATGCATATGTAGTGTAGCTCCTTGCTTGCGAGTACTTTGGATGAGTACTCATGGTTGCTTTCTCCCCCCCTTTCCCCCTTTCCTTCCTTCCTGGTTGTCGCAACCAGATGCTAGAGCCCTGGAGCCAGACGCCACCGTCGACGACGACTACTACACTGGAGGTGCCTACTACTACGTGCAGCCCGTTGACGACGACCAAGAGTAGTCAGGAGGATCCCAGGCAGGAGGCCTGCTCCTCTTTCGATCTGTATCCCAGTTTGTGCTAGCCATCTTATGGCACCTTGTTTAACTTATGTCTGTACTCAGATATTGTTGCTTCCGCTGACTCGTCTATGATCGAGCACTTGTATTCGAGCCCTCGAGGCCCCTGGCTTGTATTATGATGCTTGTATGACTTATTTTATTTGTAGAGTTGTGTTGTGATATCTTCCCGTGAGTCCTTGATCTTGATCGTACACATTTGCGTGCATGATTAGTGTACGATTAAATCGGGGGCGTCACAAGTTGGTATCAGAGCCGACTGCCTGTAGGAATCCCCCTTCCAACTCCTTGGCCGAACTCGAGTCTAGACATTGCAAAAGCTTTTACTAACTTGGCTGTGTGCCTTACGGGCCCACGTCGCCATCGGGTGGTACTAGGATCTTTTACTCCTCGACCTTTACTCTGGGAATCTGAACTCTCTTCTATTCGGGTTAAATGAATTTGCTAAAAACAAAACTAACGTTAGGTTCTCGCAAGTACTTTCTCCCGGAGAGCCCCTCACTTCAGATGATTGTCTGCTAATCAGAAGATTCCGAAGATACTCTCTGATGTTCTCTCGAGACTTGGTGCCCATCACGTTTGCTATTCCTGACCACCGATAAATCCGTATGGATAACTACTTATACTTGCCCTTCATGCGATCATCCCCCATTGATCTTGTTTTTACAAGATACCCCAAAGTTTTCTCTATTGTTCCGAGAATACCTTGTGCCTACTGCCTAGCAGTTCTTTGCCACATGAATACCCCTTCAAGTAAATACTCGCACTTGTCGAGTATCCGCTCAACCCTAGTTGTTCATGTGTTTCGCAAAAGTCTTCAAATTACTATTCGATCTTCCGAAAATCCTCTGGAGCCTTTGGCTCTTGAAATTCTTGCTTGCTTGCATTATGGTTAATCCCATAAGTCTCGTAGTCTTATTGACATTCCTTGTCATTATCATCTTGAGTCTGTCGACTCAATATGTTTGCGAATACCCGCAATCATCATTGATCCTTGTAAATTACCTTTCCGGCTGAGCTGCCATTCTTTTAACTGGAATTGGTTCTCGACCAATCCAATTGTCGTTGATTGTACCCTAAGGCTATTCAACTTATCCATCCCTAATCAGAGCATTGCTTCTGATCCCTTGATTTGGAAATCTTAATTCCTTGGCATTTGACAATTGAGTTAGTCAGTTGTTTCTATAATTTGATCTCCTTGCATTCTTCTTCCTCTAGTTGAGTACCGATGCTCACGTCAGATCCCTTGTGGACCACCAGATCCTTTGTTGGATTTTATCTGACAACGCCCTTCATATTCAATAACCTTGTGAGCCTTTCCTCTGATACATAATGCCTTTGGTAAATTGTATCCTTTGCTTTCTCAACCATGCTCTGCCTTTGAGCTTGAGTTAATTACTTCTGAAGATTTGGTATATGATTCTAAGATGCCCCAATGGGTTGAACCTATGCCTTCCTTAATAGGTGTGAACTCGAAAGTTTTCACGAGTCGTACTTTTCTGGTATTTTGCCAGATAAAATTTCAAAACTACAACTTCATTGAGCGCGAGAAGTGAATGAAAGGTTGTGCATTGGAGAAGTGGGAGTCGACCTTGAACTTTGCGTTCATGCCCATGGACACGATGTACATCTTCTCATCGAAGCTTCTTTTAAAATCAACTATTCCCTTGGTATAAGTTCATCTTATATCTAGGATCTGGCCTTTTGCAACCGTGGTTCCTACCATGATTGTTCTTCTTTGATCTCATTTCTCGGACAAGTTAAAACAATTGTCTTCTATGGATCAATACACCAGTCCAACCTTTACTTTGATCTTGTGTCGAGTATTACCCCCTGGTATCTCGAGATTATCATGGAACTGCATAACTTTTTATGAGTTCTTCATCAAGTGCTACCTTCCCACTGATTCCAATTTTTCGCGGGCTCTGAGTTATTGAACACTCAAAGACACCGATAACTGAACCGAGTCCGCTCTACGGTTCAACAACTCTTCAGTAAGCTTCTATAAGTACGAGTTTGTTACCCGATCACGCCATTCCTAGCCTGTTTGGCTATATCATTGTCGTGACAATTCTAACGGTGCTACCTGGTCCTTATTCTCGGAGCACCAATTTTCGACGATGAACTAACCTTACGTCGATTTTCCTCGTCATAACCTTTCACCTTAAACAACAAGCTTGAGTTCGAGTTTGTGTCGTAACTGTGGTTCCAATAACCTCTTGCTTCATCATTCCTTTGACTTGATGTCGTTGCTGATTGACTACATCTGCATGAAATCTCTCGACAATTGTGTCGTGGTCATCATCAACCTTATGAGCTCTTCCAGGAATTCAATTGGATTCATAATGGGTAATACCATCCTTGCCCCTCGATGATTCATGTTCTCATCGACCACCTTATTGCCTTCCGTTCAACACAACTTGTTCGTGTTTTGTGTAAACCTTGAGATCACTGCTACCCAGCAGTTGATCTTCCTTACCTCGGAAGTATTACCATCTCTTTTTGTCAAGAATGTGGTGAGAATTTCACCACCTCTTAATAATTCTTGATATCATAATACTTCTTGCCATCTTCGTTCATTCCTTGGTCCTCGTATTGTTTTCAACCGGAATACCGACAATGGAGCTATGACGTGTGAAATTCAAAACTTCTAACAACCCTATTGCTTTGAAGTGAATGGGCGATAGTTCATTCTAAGTCCTTCGCTAATTGAATCACCATTCTAACATTGGTCGTGCAACCCAACCCGTACTTCGGGCGCACCCTTCAACCAGTGTTTAATTGTGTATGTTTTCCTCGAGCATACTTCCTTATATCATTTGATCTAACAAATGTTATCCCATTGTTCACTTAATGGTGGAAATCCATCTTTTGGGAATCTCGGTGAATTGCCGTTGAGTTCACCAGACACCTCCTTGTCCTCTCCTTGGTTTAATGGTGAACTATTGCTTCAGAAACCCGCTCCCATAGTTCATTTCCCGAGAAGCTTGCAATGCCATTTCAACGATTTGTGTTGCGCCTTTTCTTCTCAGACATCCTGAATCTCAGGTATCCTGACACCAATCGGATCTGAATCTCGGTCAGATATGATGGTTGGGACACCTTTCCAAGAGTTATGATGTTGATCCTTTGATGACCCGCTAACATGATGTCATGCCTAGCACCCCCCCCGGCTGGAGGACCTATCAATATAGATTCCTTTTCAGCAAGGTTATCCATTCATCCATGAGGAAATTGTAAGACTTATTCTACAAGTTATTCCAGATGGATCCTTCGTGATTCCAAAGTCTGATCTTCACCTGAAGGCCATGTCAATGCTATCTCGAAGCATGTCTGCGATACTCTGATTTTCAACAAGAACATCCGAAGCCCAATGCTAAATGTTTCTTGCTCAATTATCCGAACACCGTTGTATGGGTAATGTCATGAAATTTCTCTCCCCTTACCTAAAGGGTTTTCTACATTATATCCTGTCATGGATATCATGCTCTGCTTATCCTTGGGAAGGATATACCCCCGAAATATGTGTTTAAACACATTTTTCCTTTCCATTGTTCTGTTTAACCTAATGATCACATTTTCCTTTCCATGGGTCTGTTTGACCCTTCTTGTGACCTATATAATCTAAGCAGTGATAATCCCCTGCTTAGGTAAGCACCTCGTTGTACCACTCTGTAAGTAAGACCCTATTACTATTGTTGATGACATTCCAGTAACCACCGATGGACGAGAACCTTGCCTATTGGTCCGCCTCGTTCAACGAGCAGGAAAATGGTTCTCTTCGTCCCTCGCCCTTGGTACCTATGTTGTTGCCGACATGACCCTCAGACTCTCCTCTAACATGCCTTGCTTACATGATCGTGCAAGATGTCACCAACCTTCTACTTTTACCCACATGGTGGGCCCATAACCCACAGTTTCACAGGATCGAAACCTGACTCTCCTGTACACCCCCTGTTCCCAAAGTTATTCCTCACGCTTGACTTTGTATGTAATTCACGGGCCACTTGCCTGTAGATCTATTCTGGTATCGGACGCAATACTTATACCCGTTGCTCTGAAACCTTTCGCACCCTGCTTCGGGCAATGAACGATTGCCTATCCGCTTGAAACTTCTTATCGCCCTGTCTTACTTTGCTCTCGATGTGTGTCGTTTGTTCAACTCGCGAGATACTCATAAGTTCATTCTGGGGATACCCCCAGATGATTCTCACTTATAACATCCTTGCATTGTAGAGCTACCCCTTACCTATTCATAAGTACGATGGAGTTCGCGAAGAAATGGTGGCGAGTTTATCATGATGCATCGGAATAAAGGATTGAAGACATCAACGAAAGGAACTAACTTCATCGAGAAGATCCGTTAGAATATCGTAACCAGAACTTTCCCCTTACTTCCCTCTTAAATCTCGGGACGAGATTTCTTGTAGTGGAGGAGAATTGTGACGCCCGGGTAATTATGCTACAGTAATCCCCACTAATGTTGCCACGTCACCTCGGTTACTGTGGATAAACTCGCGTTAGTTCGAAACCGGTTCGAATTCAAAATCAAAACAAAAGCAAAGATAAAAGGTTTCAAAACAAAGACTAAAAATGTTCGGGGGTTGTCTAAATATATAGCTAACCTAATTATGGTGGGGTGCACTAATTTTGGTAAAATGCTTTGGCATTTTAAGTAAACTAAAAACAGAAAAGAGAAATAATAAAAGAAAAAGGAAAGACAAAAAAAGGGGGGAAGGGAAAACCCCTGGCCCATTCCCCCTGGCCCATTCCCCCTCCCCACTTGGCCCCTCCCCCCCCTGGCCCATTCCCCCCTGGCCCGGCCCAGCGCCGGTCGCTTATCCCCTCACCCCCCGCGGCAAACCCTAGCC
>NC_057794.1:567868333-567878009 GCF_018294505.1 Triticum aestivum
CCTCGACCTTGCGCCGGCGACCGTTGGCCGGCGCCCCACTGTGCCCCGGTGGCCTGCGCCGACCGCCCTCGCCGCGCCCACGGCCACGCCTCCCCGGTGCTCCTGGTGCCCCGCTGCGGCAACCCCGCCGTGGCCACGGCCACGCCCCGCCCCGGCAGGCTACGGGCGCCCGTCGCCCGCCTGCCCATTGGACCCGCACCCGTTTGGCCCTGGGCCAATGACATGGGGGCCCCACCCCCCTAAAAAGAACGGTTTTTATTAAAACAAAAATAAAAATAAAATGAAAATGAATTAAAACTAATTAACTAATTAGTTAATTAATTAATTAGTTAAGTATTTAATTAATCTAATTAATTCTGTTTAATTAACCCTAACCACTAATTAACCTAATTAACTAAGGTTAATTAACTTTGATTAGGCTAATTAAGTTAATAGAGTATGACGAACGGGACCCACATGTCAGGGTTGACTCAGTCAACCCCTGTTGACTGCTGACGTCAGCATGACATCATGCTGACGTCATTAATACATTTTTTCGAATTAATTAAATAAATAATTAAATTTCAGAAATTAATGAAATCTTTAAAAAAATCATATCTTTTAATCCGTAACTCGGATTAAAATGTTTTCAACATGAAAGTTGCTCAGAACGACGAGACGATTCCGGATACGCAGTCCGTTCGTCCGCCACACCCCTCTAACCTATCGAACCCGCAACTTTCCCCCTCCGGCTCCTCTGCCCGAAAACACGAAACACCGGGAATACTTTCCCGGATGTTTTCCCCCCTTCACCGGTATCACCTACTACCGCGTTAGGGCACACCGAACACCGCGTATTGCCTTGTTATATTTTGTGATGCTTTGTTTGCTCTGTATTCATTATTTCTTCCCCCTCTTCTCTCCGGTAGACTACGAGACCGACGCTGATGCCACCGAGTACGACTACGTCACCGACGACCCCTCCTTGTCTGAGCAACCAGGCAAGCCCCCCCTTTGATCACCAGATATCACCTACTCTTCTCTATACTGCTTGCATTAGAGTAGTGTAGCATGTTACTGCTTTCGTTAATCCTATTCTGATGCATAGCCTGACATTGTCGCTACATCTGTTGATACCTTACCTGCAATCCTAAATACTTAGTATAGGTTGCTAGTTTATCATCATTGGCCCTACGCTCTTGTCAGTCTGCCTTGCTATACTATCGGGCCGTGATCACTTGGGAGGTGATCACGGGTATATACTATACATACATACATACTATACAGATGGTGACTAAAGTCGGGTCAGCTCATTGAGTACCCGCAAGTGATTCTGACGAGGGGGCTGAAAGGACAGGTGGCTCCATCCCGGTAGAGGTGGGCCTGGGTTCCCGACGGCCCTCGACTGTTACTTTGTGGCGGAGCGACAGGGCAGGTTGAGACCACCTAGGAGACAGGTGGGCCTGGCCTTGTTCGGCATTCGCGGATACTTAACACGCTTAACGAGATCTTGGTATTTGATCTGAGTCTGGCTACTGGCCTATACGCACTAACCATCTACGCGGGAGTAGTTATGGGTATCCCGGCGTCGTGGTATCAGCCGAAGCCTTCTTGACGTCAGCGACTGAGTGGCGCGCGCCGGGTTGGACTGCGTTAACGCAACTTCCTTTGTAATGGAGGTTGCTAGGTCTGCTCACCGGCCGCGTACGCAACGTGCAGGTGTGCAATGGGCGATGGGCCCAGACCCCTGCGCGCATAGGATTTAGACCGGCGTGCTGACCTCTCTATTGTGCCTAGGTGGGGCTGCGACGTGTTGATCTTCCGAGGCCGGGCATGACCCAGGAAAGTGTGTCCGGCCAAATGGGATCGAGCGTGTTGGGTTATGTGGTGCACCCCTGCAGGGAAGTTAATCTATTCGAATAGCCGTGATCTTCGGTAACAGGACGACTTGGAGTTGTACCTTGACCTTATGACAACTAGAACCGGATACTTAATAAAACACACCCTTCCAAGTTCCACAGACAACCCGGTGATCGCTTTTCCGCAGGGCGACGAGGAGAGGATCGCCGGGTAGGATTATGCTATGCGATGCGACTGGAGATGCGCTTGGAGATGCTACCTGGATATGCTACTTGGAGATGCTACATGGAGGACTTCAATCTACTCTCTTCTACATGCTGCAAGACGGAGGCTGCCAGAAGCGTAGTCTTCGACAGGATTAGCTATCCCCCTCTTATTCTGGCATTCTGCAGTTCAGTCCACTGATATGGCCTCTTTACACATATACCCATGCATATGTAGTGTAGCTCCTTGCTTGCGAGTACTTTGGATGAGTACTCATGGTTGCTTTCTCCCCCCCTTTTCCCCTTTCCTTCCTTCCTGGTTGTCGCAACCAGATGCTGGAGCCCTGGAGCCAGACGCCACCGTCGACGACGACTACTACACTGGAGGTGCCTACTACTACGTGCAGCCCGTTGACGACGACCAAGAGTAGTCAGGAGGATCCCAGGCAGGAGGCCTGCTCCTCTTTCGATCTGTATCCCAGTTTGTGCTAGCCATCTTATGGCACCTTGTTTAACTTATGTCTGTACTCAGATATTGTTGCTTCCGCTGACTCGTCTATGATCGAGCACTTGTATTCGAGCCCTCGAGGCCCCTGGCTTGTATTATGATGCTTGTATGACTTATTTTATTTGTAGAGTTGTGTTGTGATATCTTCCCGTGAGTCCTTGATCTTGATCGTACACATTTGCGTGCATGATTAGTGTATGATTAAATCGGGGGCGTCACAGACTGCCAGCTGATCACGCTCCCCCCAAAAACAAACACCGTCCCGGATGTGCTCTTCCTGTCATCAACATCTCCGGCGAAGTCCGCGTCACTGTACCCAACCAGCCGCGGCTCTGCTTCTCCTCTCTTGTATCTGCACCCAAAGTTCAGGGTGCCTGCAACATACCTCAGCAGCTGTTTCACCGCCGCCCAGTGCTCTGTCGTGGGCGCCTTCATGAATCTGCTGATGGAACCAACCGCGTAGGAGATGTCTGGTCGCGAATGCACCAGGTAACGAAGGCTGCCCATGATGCTGCGGTAGAGCTTTCTGTCCACCCGCAGGTTCGTGCTCTCCTTGCTCAGTTTCAGGCGCGGCTCCATCGGGATGTGCACTGGATTGCAGTCTGTCAGCCCTGCCTTGTCCACGATCTTGGCTGCATAGCTCGCCTGCTTGAGGGTGCTCGCATCATCTCCCTGGCGCACTTCGATGCCGAGATAGTAGCTTAGCAAGCCGAGGTCACTCATGGAGAAGACAGACTTCATCTGCTGTTTGAACTGAACAATGGCCCCCAGGCTTGACCCAGTGACGATGAGGTCATCGACATAGACGCCCAGCATCAGCCGCTCATCGCCGTCGCACCGCATGTACACGGCGTGTTCAGATGGGCTCCTCTTAAAACCCAGCGACACCAGCGTCTCGTCCAACTTGATGTTCCATGCACGCGGCGCCTGGCAGAGCCCGTACATGGCCTTGGAGAGCCGGAGCACTTTCTCTTCTTCACCGGCGCGCTCAAATCCTGGTGGCTGTACCCAGTGGCGGAGCTAGACGAAAGTCACTGGGGGGCAAAACGAAAATCATCAGTATTTGGGGGGCCAAATGTTAAAAAACTTCTAATTTATGTCTCCCTAAAAAAATTTCTTCACAAATTGAGCCAAGGCTGGGGGGCAGCAGCCCCCCCTGGCCCCAACATAGCTCCGCCACTGGCTGTACCACATACACCTCCTCTTGCAGATCTCCATTAAGGAAAGCAGACTTGATGTCGAGGTGGTGAACTTCCCAGCCTGCCTGCGCGGCGATCGTGAGCAGCAGCCGCACGGATTCGAGCCGCGCCACCGGAGCAAAGACTTCGTCATAGTCCACACCCGGGCGTTGCGCATATCCCTTGGCGACAAGCCTCGCCTTGTGCTTGACAATCTTGCCGGCGGAGCTCTTCTTGAGCTTGAACACCCACTTCACCCCGATCACCTGCTTGCCTGGCGGGAGCGTGGTGAGCGTCCAAGTGTTGTTGTCGTCGATGGACTGCAGCTCATCCAGCATAGCCGCCCGCCAGGGTGCGTGCGGCTCCGCCTTCTCGAACGTGTTGGGCTCCTCTCCGACCACTGTTAGGAATAAGCCACACGGTGGGCTGTGGTGATTAGTGTGCGCGCTGGTTGTGCCGGGCACCGTGGCGAGTATGCGTGTTGCGTAAAGCTGCGCATGTGCTGGAGAATTAGTTGATGCATGAAGTAATAGGCCACGTTGACACGTGGAGTTTGTTTTTAGATATGGCTGAGTCGTGCTGGTTGTTGGAGTGATTCCAGGAGTAGGATAAGGCCTGATAGTGCATGCATAGGTTAGTGGGATTAGTTGCTCGAGAGAGGTGGCTGGCCGGTGCATGTATGGTCTTGTGTATATATGCGTCAATGAGCAATGAGAAAAGTGGCCGTGAGGGCTGGATACACAATGTAGCCACGGTGGGCATCAAGGAAGTTTCTCTTGGCAGAGCCTTTTTGGTCTTCTTCCTTGGTACATGTGTGTGCGTGCGTGTGTAGAGTTCATCACCATGTGTGTGTTTGTGAGAGCTAGAAGAAGAGCGGCGCTGCGAGGAGGCGGCGCCAACCATTGGTATCAAAGCCAAGTTCGAGGGGCGGCCGTTGCGCGCGGTGGCGTCCGCGGAGCGCGCAGCGGACATGGAGGCTGCGGCGTGCGGAGAGCGCTGTGGGGCGAGGAATGGAGACGCGGCACGGCGGCGCACGGAGCTGCGGGTTTCGTCAGCGGCAGTGAATGGCGCTCGACGGGGTGCAACGCCGCGGTAGCTGCATCGGCGGCGGTGCGCGACAATGGCCGGCGAGGTGGCCGCGTTGCACGGCATCTGCGGCGGCTCGTGCTGGAAGAACATGGTGGCATCGGACGGCAACAACCATGGCGACGAGCTTGTCGCGTCGGGCGCGTGTATGGGCGCACGCCGGGTGCGCTGGGCGCGTCGGGTCCACAGCGGATCGTGCGTGTGGTGTGCACGGGTGTGTCCGTGCACGAGTGCAGCTTGTGTGCGGTCTGTTGGCGAGATCAGGGGGAGCGCGGAGTTGGTCCTAGGCGGGCTCGCATGACCCGGACATGTTTGTGCATGTCACGAGATTGGGCAGAGCGGGCCGGACCAGGCGCTCGGCGTGGACTGGGGCGTAGGGTACGTGCCTTGGTGCGCCCCAGGGTATAAGAACCCCCCGTATGCGTTGTAACAGGTGTGGCTCGAGTTCGTGCTTGAGGAAATCGGCCGTAGTTGCGGTCGGCGGCGTCAGTGCGCCGGGAAGAGAAGCTGCTCGTGTGTCGCCGGAGGTGAAGAAGGGCGTTCTCCGTGACAGTCGACGAGGGGCCGGAGTCCTGTCAGGATGGGCGGCGAGGTCGTGGCTTTAAGGGGAGAATGTTAGGAATAAGCCACACGGTGGGCTGTGGTGATTAGTGTGCGCGCTGGTTGTGCCGGGCACCGTGGCGAGTATGCGTGTTGCGTGAAGCTGCGCATGTGCTGGAGAATTAGTTGATGCATGAAGTAGTAGGCCACGTTGGCACGTGGAGTTTGTTTTCAGATATGGCTGAGTCGTGCTGGTTGTTGGAGTGATTCCAGGAGTAGGATAAGGCCTGATAGTGCATGCATAGGTTAGTGGGATTAGTTGCCCGAGAGAGGTGGCTGGCCGGTGCATGTATGGTCTTGAGTATATACTAGATCAATGAAGGCGCGGGTTGCCGCGCCCATCTATCTTGACAATAAATTGATATTAAATTTTGTACATAAATTATGATACAAAACATGAAAATTAAATACCACAGTCTTCTATATCGATGAGTGGACCCAAAAAATATTCAAACCAATTTGTGCAAGAGCATCATACATCCAGCTAGTGATAGTACATTTAGGTTTTCAAAACGTGGGCATATACCTCATGAAGAGCAGGATGAACCTTGATATTCCTAACAGGTGCAATTTTTTCTTCCAGAAAGATAAGCATTCGTTCATGCTCAGAAATCTATCTCCAGCCCAAATATGAAATCTGATCGCATCCATTTAATATAGTCTGAACAATTCAAATTACAATGTCTCAAGTGTAAAAGCATAGAGAAAGATAGCATCCGTTTTCCAAACCAGAAACACACCAACTGTATTTCCAAGTGGAGATCTGGTACATGTAGTGAACCTGCAGACGAGCTCTAAAAGTATTTTTCATGTATGTCATGATGCTAAAGAAATGACGCAGCACTTTCCAAAACATACAGGAAAAATACTTATTCTTTGACTTACCTCACATTATGGAGCAATGTTATTATTTAATATTATCTCTAACCTAAGGGAGCCTCATAGTGGTGAGAAATTACAAAAGACACATAATCTTCCATAAGTTGTATTCTTACAATCTCCAATCAAAATTCAAGATTACAAACAGCAACACAAAAAATCAGTATTAGGTTGACTGGAACATGGAATAGTTGGAGACCAATTACTCAACTATAGTCTTATATATGCATGGATAGTCAAATCAAATCAACAGTTCAACCAATTTCATATGCGGATTCCAAAACATTGCATACTGCACCAGGGCATGCAGGTAGAGAGATATCAGGGAGCATCAATCATGGAGACCTCTAGTGGCTGGAGTGTATGGCCGAAGCTGCACCCAGGGAACTGTAATTTGAGAGAGTACTCAAAAAATGCGTCATGATGGAAAAGGTACTCTACAGACTACATGGCAAAGTTTGAAGTGGCAATTGCTAGATATTGCATGAGAAGGTTAGAGAACATGTCCACTCATTCCTCGTCGTCGACGCCTCAACCTCGAACTGAAATTAAATAATTAAGCTAGGAAATTAAAGGGTGTACCGAGTGGTTGTGACCAAGGTATTGGGCAACAGAGTAGAGACCATAGTGAAAAAAAGGTAGCAGACACAACCGTGGCACCTTGTTGTTCCTGACTGGCGGTTTCTGCGGTGCTTGGCCACAGGCGCAGGACGAGGATGGTGGTCCAGTTCTTGCCCCTTCTACTTCCCTAATCATCGCCGCCGCATAGATCTCGTTGCCCCGACTGCCATCGGGATCGAGCAGTTGGAGGAGAGTGACAGTCGGCTGGGTCAGGAGGACGCAAGCAGGAGGAGACGCCAGCGATGGGCAACACGACTGAGAACTATGCCTGCTTAGCTTCTTCTGCAGGAGGAAGAAGGGTTCCGGTGACGAAGTATATACATGCGCTTGTATGCAGATTGGAAAAACAGAAACGCACACCTCTAGTAATGGCTGCCAGCGAGTGGCATAATTCAGACATAATGAATGCTTCCAGAAACTGACGATTGATTGCTTGCTTCAATCGCGCGACTGAATTTCATCCCCATGTCTGCTTCACCGGACGCATGGTCGCTTCGCCTTTCTCTGGATCATCGTGCGGTCCGGGAGGCCCGAGCTGTACGATCTCGCTCAGGTTGTGGCGTTGTGCGACCACATCGCCCTCCCATCTTCGCCTGCACGTAACCTAGCCACCGGCGACGACATCGCCCGGCGAGTCGTTCTGGTCTTGCACAGCAACCGGGTAATGGGCTCTCTACCGTGAAACAGACTCAGGTAGCCATCAAGCTATTTTTTTTGAGGATCCGGTAGCTATCGAACTGATACATGCCATTAGGCCCAGTTTAACACCAGAGGCCCAAAAATGTCAGCAGAGCAACGGCCCAACAAAGGTGAGCGCTCGTTGTTAGCGATCGGACGGCTACGGATGCTAATGCTCTGGGAGGGCTGGAAAGCTCGGCTGGATCCAGAGTCACCGGCTCAGCTTCCTCAAGGACGGTGTCGACCGCGCGGTAGCGACGTGGCGCCTCACGGGTGCCCAAAACGGTGTCTGGCGTGGCTCCAGGAGGAGGTGAGACATACCCGCCCCCCACGCCCTTTCCCTTGTACACCACAGGTTCAGGAGTGTGGGCGTGTACTAGCGTGTCTCCGCGCACTGCGGACGCGGGCGACGCACCCCCAGACGGAGTGTGGGCGCGCATCGGCATGTCTGGACTCGCCGGGGTCGCGGGTGTTGCCCTTGCCTGCTCCGGCTGCTGTGTCAGGGCCATCGTGGGCACGAACTCGATGACGAAAGTGCCCTCCCCCGGAGTCGATGTCTGCCAGTCCCAGCACGCGGATTCGTCGAAAACGGCGTCACGAGTAACGTGCACTCGCTTGCCCACGGGGTCGTAGATGCGTCACGCCTTGGACTGTCCGTGCTCGTACCCGATGAAGACAGTGCGCAGGCTGCGGTCGTCCAGCTTCTTGAGGCCTGGGCGTGTCACCTTGGCATGTGTGACGCACCCAAACGTGCGGAAGTAGCTCACTGCCGGCTTGTCGCCATGCCAGGCTTCATATGGCGTCAATGCCGCGCACCGCCTTCGTGGGCACGCAGTTCAGCAGGTGGACGGCGGTGGTCACCGCCTCCCCCCAGAACTCGTTCGGCACTCCTTTCGCCTTCAGAAGACACCATGACGTCCCGATGATGGTCTGGTTCCGGCGCTCTACGACACAGTTTTGCTGCGGCGAGATTGGGGCAGTGAGCTGCCGGCGTACGCCACGGTCAGCGCAGTACTCCCCGAACTCTGTTGAGGTGAACTCGCCGCCCCTGTCAGTTCGGAGCGCGCGCAGCTTGACGGAGGTCTCCACCTCGACGCCGGCCTGCCAGTGCTTGATCGCCGCGGGTGCCTCGTCTTTCCTGCTCAGGAGCACGATCCACATGTAGCGTGACTTGTCATCCACGAGCAACAGAAAGTACCTTTTCCCTCCGTGCGTCGACGGCGAGATCAGGCCGCACAGATCACCGTGGACCAAATCCAGGCGATCGCCGGCTCGGTAGTTCGCCTCCATGGGGAACGGGGCGCAGCGCTGCTTGCCGACAAGGCAGCTATCGCAGACCTGATCGGCGTGCTCGACCAGGGGCATGCCGCGCACCATGCCGTCCTGGCCTAGCTTCCGGAGCGCATCGAAGTTCAGGTGGCCGTAGCGCGCGTGCCAGCGCCACGCGTCCTCACCGGCCATGGCCGTTAAGCATACGGGCCGCGTGATCTCCAGCTCGTCGGTGTAGAGGCGGTTCCTCGATCTGTACACCTTGGCGATGATGTTCTCCTGACGATCGCGCACCACCATCATGCCACTCCACACCAGAGCAGTGCAGCCCGCCTCGTCCAGCTGTTCGACGGAGATG
The DNA here is from genome assembly GCF_018294505.1 of Triticum aestivum. Classification (NCBI taxonomy): domain Eukaryota; kingdom Viridiplantae; phylum Streptophyta; class Magnoliopsida; order Poales; family Poaceae; genus Triticum; species Triticum aestivum. Next base: position 567,877,553 of record NC_057794.1, read on the forward strand.
ATCGAGGTACGCAGTCGAGGTATGTAGTATACATTTGAAAGCACACGGTGATGCCCTCCGTGAGTGACGAAGACCACCGTCCCGCGCCCCTCGATCTCGACCACCGACCCGTCACCGAAACGAATCGTGCCGGCGACGTGGCGATCTAGCTCCGAGAAGACGGTGGAGTTGCCCGTCATGTGGTTTGATGCGCCAGTGTCCAGATGCCAGACAGGTTCCTTGGTGTCGCCGGCGGCCCCGAGGCTGACCTCACCGCCCTCCTCATGAAGATGCATGAGCTGATCGCCGCGCGCGTCCAGTTCGTGCTCAGCAGGCAGCGGCGTCACCTGCGCCATGAGAAGCGCAGGATCCTCGTCCTCTGCTGCCGCGAGGTGCGCCTCGCCGCCGCCCTCGTCCTTCATCTTCTTGCGGCACTTGCGAGCCCAGTGGCCGCTAATACTGCAGTAGCGGCAGTTGC
>NC_057794.1:567878232-567899414 GCF_018294505.1 Triticum aestivum
CTCTAGAGTGAGCAGGAGCTTGCTGCCGCACTCCTCTTCGGCATCCAGCTCGTACCGCTCCTCGGCCGCCTTGAAACGACCGATAATTTCCTCGATCGACGTCGTGTCCAGGTCGACCAGGTTGTCGATGGAGCCCGCGAGCTGCGAGTACTGGTTGAGCATGGTTCGCAGCCACTTCTGGATCACGCGCTTGTCGTTGATCACGTCTCCATGCTCGCCGAGGCGCGCGCACAGCCTTGTGAGGTGCATGGCCAGATCATCAATGGACTCACCGGGTTTGTGTCGCAGCTGATCGAATTCTCCCCGCAGGGTCTGGGCCTTCGCATCCCGGACGCGCGCGGAGCCCGCGCGCATGGCGCGGATCGCCTCCCATAGCTCCTAGGAGGTCTGGTGCTTGCGCAACATGGGCAACATCTTAGGGGGAACCGATCGGAGGATGAACTCCATCGCGCCCTTGTCGTTGCGGTACCCGTACTCGTCGTCAAGATCCTCCGCGCCACGTTGGCGTGACCCGGCACGACCGGAGCGAACTGCCTCGCCACCGCCAGCTCGCGCCCTTGGCGGCTGCGGACTTTGGCGAGCCTTTGCTGCCGTCGTCGGCGGCGTCCCCCGCCTTCTTCTTTCCATCATCACCTGCCATCACAGGATCCTAGCAAACGTGGCTCTGATGCCACTTGTCAGAACTAGCGCTCGAGCTCACACGAGAGAGACAGAGGAAGACGATGATGTTTTGTGCCGCGTTCAACCTCGCAGCTTTTCTGCTCTGTATTTCTCTTCTTATTAAGCTATTACAAAGCTAACTAAAACCGGAAAATAAGCCACACCCAGGTCGTGAGCACTGCCATCCCAGCGCTCCCCGCGCATCGCTCGCGATGCGGCCATGACCGTCTAGTTCGTGCCATCCCACGATCGGGTCAGGGCCGCGGAGAAACCTAACAAACTACGACCAAGACGCAGCTCGGATTATTTGAACTGAAAACAAGTTTCTCTGACGAAACTGACAGAGACCGAAACTACACCTATATCTGTCGAAACTGAAAACGAACTTCTGCAACTGATTAACTGACAATGACGACAACAGGGGCATAAGTATTCTTGTGATTCGATACGATCATGTAGTAGCTCGCAATTCATGAACAAAATTACATTAAATAAAGGGAGCTGCTACACGTCAGCCGCCGGATCTTTTTAAGAGATCCGCCGCCTTGTGAGCCGTCGGATCTGACACAATCGATCAACCAAACATTTTGGTCCACTTTGCAATAGATGTCTTGTTGCGGGGACATTCGCAACAGAGGTTATGTTGCGGGGACTGCAGTGCCTTGTTTTGTTTTCTGACCGCCGGTTCAGAGATCGAGACCATGGAATCATTCTGATGGAATGTTGACCCATTTATCATAGTAGCCCAATCCTCTGCTTTTCCCCTACCAAAGCTCTTCTGAACTTTAGGGTCGAAAGGTTATTGCTAGATATTTCTACGTAGGAATGCTTGTTCCAGAAATTAAGCATTGTTAGTTGTTACTACCATGTAAGCTAACACTATGACTAGTTCTTCAGACACAGATGGAGAGAGAACAGGTGATTCCATGAGTGTGAAGAACATATATACATACCTCGTCCAAGGAATCAACGCCGTCGAAGCGCACGATCCATCCCTTCTTCCCTCTGTGTGCTTCCCCCCTGATGAGCTCCAACTCCCTGATCTGCATCTTACCAGCGGCGCGAGCCCTCAGACCCGAATTCAAACAAACAGACGAGAAATGCTCAATTAGACCGCCAATTAGCATCAAACCAAGCTCGCCTAGAAGAGTTACCGTGGCGCAGCGAAGCTCGGAGATGTATAAGTGCCCCCAGACTAAACTCAAACAGTCCCTGATCCTTTCTTGTTCCTCTATGCTGCAAGAACCAAACGGAGAAGAAGGACTACGCCCAAAGCAAGCAACACCCCTGATCACATCATCTCTTTCCTTCATGTCGTCTCGCTGTCGCCCTTCGTCCCAAGTCCAAGTCACACGCGCACCCCGCACGCGGATGGATGGCTGCTTCTTGTATATATACAGATGGAGGCATGATGGAGAGAACAAGATCTCGACGTGGTGTAGCGTCATGGCCCATGGCCAAAGGTAAGGCCATGCCGGGGATCGATGAGGTGGCGCGAGCTTGGCTGCCTGATGGAATCCCTAGGCATGCATTAATTTTATTTACATGAAAAGAATTAAGTTGCACACATTTCTTAAGGGTACCTCGTTCAATGAGGTTCCTCTCCGAAATAATGAAAATCTGTTTTCTGGTAATTCATGTTCCACGTTATTAAGTACATGAAGCTTGCTTTTACCAAGTTCAAGTTCTTCAAATTTCTAGCAAACTTTCCAAGTTGGTCTGCCTTCTTTTTTTTGAAAAGGGGGCTCCCCGGCCTCTGCATCAGAGTGATGCATACGGCCATCTTATTAACCAAATAAAAACGTGCCAACAAGGTTTCAAAGTCTCCAACTAAAAAAAAGAAAAGACAGCTCACACAGAGCCAAAAAGGCTAGAGACACAAACTAGCCAGGAAAGACGCCACAACCGGCTGGCTAAAGATAGATAGGTAAACTAATTGCCTATCCTATTACATGACCGCCATACAAACCGGTTGAAGATATTCCGAGCTACCATCTCTCAGCGGATAGATGCAGTAACCAAATGCTCCCTGGCCTTCATCGGAGTGAGTAGCGACCACGAACGGACCACTGCCGTGGCTCCGAAAATAACCTGCAAAAAATGAATACGTGATGTTCTGTTAAAAACCAAATCATTTCTGCACTTCCAGATAGTCCACAGCAAAGCACAAACTCCAACCCGAATGTGTCTCGCTAAGTCAGGCTCAATCCCATTAAGCCATGTCCCAAATAACGCATTGACAATATTCGGTGGGTTAATATTAAACGCAATGTGGACCGTCCGCCAAAGGACTTTGGCCAACGGGCAATCAATAAAAAGGTGTTTGATCGTCTCATCCCGATCACAGAAACTACACCTAGTAGGTCCTGTCCAATTACATTTTATCAAGTTGTCCTTTGTTAAAATAACTTGTTTATGGACAAACCACATAAACACTTTTATTTTCAAAGGAACTTTGACATCCCATACATTCTTGGACGTTGGAATGGAGTTGGAATTAATAACATCAATATACATTGATTTAACTGTGAATACTCCAGACCTAGTCAGCTTCCAGCGTAATTCATCGGGTTGTTGAGAAAACTGAACCTCCATCAGTCTCCTAACTAGACGGAGCCATTCTTCCCAATGATTGCCAGCTAGCGACCGTCTAAACTGAATATTAAGGGGGATAGATTGAAATACCATTGCAACGAACACCTCACGTCGTTGAATAATACGATATAAAGACGGATATCGAATGGCCAAGGGTGTGTCGCCGAGCCAAGTATCCTCCCAGAAACGTGTACTAGCACCGTTTCCAATAACAAACTTTGTCCTACTAAACATAGATTGTTTGACTTTCATAAGTCCTTTCCAGAAAGGCGAGTCAGTCGGCCTGACTGTGGACAATGTTTTTGTCTAGAGGTACTTGCTACGAAGGATCTGCGCCCACATGGCATCAGACCCGGATGAGAGCTTCCACAGCCACTTACTAAGAAGGCATCTGTTCTTAACTTCAAGATTCTCAATACCAAGACCCCCTTGGTCTTTCGGTCTACAGATGATATCCCATTTAGCAAGCCGGTATTTTATTTTAAGTTCATCACCCTGCCAAAAGAAACGTGATCGATAGAAGTCCAGTCTTTTCCTAACACCAAGTGGGACCTCAAAGAACGATAAGAGAAACATAGGCATACTCGTGAGCACCGAATTTATCAGGATTAATCGGCCTCCGTATGACATGAGCTTACCCTTCCAGCAACTCAGTTTCTTCTCAAATCGATCCTCGATGCACTTCCATTCTCTGTTTGTCAGCCTACGATGGTGTATTGGAATACCTAGGTAAGAAAAGGGTAGATCCCCCAACTCGCACCCAAACAATTGCCTATAAGCCTCCTGTTCGTCTTTGGCTCTACCAAAGCAGAACAACTCGCTCTTATGAAAATTAATCTTTAACCCGGTCAATTGTTCAAATAGGCATAGCACCAGCTTCATATTTCTCGCCTTGGCCAAGTCATGCTCCGTAAAGATGATTGTATCATCAGCGTACTGAAAGATGGATACACCTCCATCAACAAGATGAGGTACCAAGCCACCTACTTGACCATTCTCCTTAGCCCTTCCTATCAAAATTGCTAACAAATCCACCATAATGTTAAACAAGATAGGGGACATCGGGTCTTCTTGTCTTAGGCCTTTATGTGTCTGGAAGTTGAGGACGTCGGAAATGGAAAGGTGGATTACGCTCAATTGATATAGAATGAGTTTGTTGTTACTTACTGGAACAACTCATCTTTCTAATGTTCAAGCCTTTCTCTTCTTTTGATGTTCATGGGTATTCTCTTTTCGTTATTTTTCACAAGAATCACAAACGTGTGTGTATATGCTAGCCAGATAGAGCTTTCAAGCAAATGGACCATAAGCAGGTGACAACAAATGGACGACAACTTTATTATGAGATCATCGACTGGAAAGTGGAAACACACTTGGTATGTTTGCATCTTCCAAAGACATAGCAACATGGCAAACAATAATTCTATCAGCCTATACATACATTCATTCCTATGAATTTTGCTTGAAATTTTGGCAGCCATCCATCATACCACTTCGCCATTCTCCAGTCTGAATGGCCACAGCTCATGGACACGCTAAGACAGCCAGCAGAAATCCATCACTTGGCAGCAACCCCAATTACGACCAAGCGGCACTACAAGTTCTATCCATCGGTCTTCTCGCCCTCGGCAGTATCAACCCTCCCGGCGGCTGTAGGTCCAGGCCCCCACCTGGGTAGAGAGAGAGAGAGAACAAGATTAATTAGTGGCCTCAACCAATATATCGTGCCAATGCAACATAAAATTTTACAGCTGGAAAAAGAACACTATGAACTACATTTCATAGCAAGACCACAGCGGCCTAAAAGCCTACATATGCACCGCATTGATTGATACCCACACCAGCAAAAGATTGTCATTAGTGACTAAATTCAGAACCTTGCCTTTCCATTGCATGCTTGCATGCATGTGGTGCTGCTGCCTGCTAGCCTCAACTAAGGGGGTAGGTTTGTGTCAAATCCACCATTACTGATCAGGAGGACTACCCACAATATATATGCAAACAGTTTGTTCTATTTGATGGCAATTAACAAGCCAAAGCAAGATCCTATCAAACAAAAAAGGACCATTACTAAACCCTCTAGCACAGACCAATTTCATTGACAAGAAAAATGATCACAGTCATACGATTGCGGTGGTCACAGATTTCAGCAGCTCAATGGCAGGCACTAAACTCGCCCTTGACTCCTTGGCCAACACAGGATGGCAGACAATCTAAAACACACATTTACCATGCCTCATGCCTAGTAAGCATATTATGGCTGATGTGATCATCACCAAACATGTCGGCAAGAACATAAAAATGGGAAAACAAAAGATATACATGCATCCCATGGCCCTTGAAGACTCCTGTTACAAGACGATTTCACCCCCATTTTTCGAGATCACCACACAATCATATCGTACATGCGGGGATCATGAAGGAGAAACAAGTGGCTTACCACCCACAGGGAGAGCATGCAGTGTAGATGTGAGGGACTGGATGGAGTTCTCTCGATCGGATTCACTAGTAGCTCGAATTCGGATAGCTGTATTGGATTACAACGAACTAGGGATTACAAGAATGGGGAATTGGAAAGTAGGTAGCCGCCGTTGCCGTTTGCCTGATCCACTGGATGATTGGCTTGGAGGTCGAGGCTAGGTTAAGTAATGGCAGTCGCTGGGCCGGGCCACACTTACACCCACTCCGGCCCACTCACTCGAGGGTTGCTCTTGCGAGCCCGCGGCAGTCTTGGTGGCGTGGGCGAGCCGTTGGGGTCGCTGCGTGGCGGGGCCGCCATGTCAGGTGTGCTGACATCCCCCCTTCTTGAGCAGAAGCTTGTCCCCAAGCTTCAGCGGCTGGGAATCGAGCTTGCAGAGCCATTTTGTCCTCCCATGAATCAGCCACTGCTGCTGGGTTGGACCACCGGACCAGCACTTGTTCCACCATAGCCCCGCGCCGTTTGCGCCAGCGACGTTCAAGGACTGCCATTGGCACTGAAGGTATGTCAGGATAAGTTGGGAGCTCACTGGAAGCTGTCATACCTGGGCCAAGTGCTCGCTTGAGCTGAGATACATGAAAAACGGGGTGCACTTGCGCCTGGGGTGGCGGATGAAGCTTGTAGGCCACCTCGTTGACCCGCCCAGTAATCTTGAAGGGCCCAAAGAAATGGAAGGCCAGCTTGTGACAGGCGCGGGAAGCCACTGAAGTTTGGATATAAGGTTGCAGCTTAAGATAAACTGAGTCGCCCACCTCAAAGGCTCGGAATGATCGTTTTTTGTCAGCTTGTTGCTTCATGCACTGCCTCGCTCGGTGAAGATGCTGTTGGAGCAGGTCTTGCACAACAACGCGTTCATCCAGCCAAGAACGAAGGGCCGGAACTGAACAAGCGGTCGTTGAAGTAATCCCCCATTGTCGTGGTTCATGTCCATACATGGCACGAAATGGTGACATCCCAATGGCAGAATGATGGGAAGAGTTGTACCAGAATTGGGCAAGTGGAATCCAGTAGCTCCATCGACGGGGACACGCCTGCGTGAAGTAGCTGAGGAAGGTTTCCAGGCACTGGTTAACCCTCTCCGTCTGGCCATCCGTCTGCGGGTGGTTGGCTGAACTCATTCTGAGACCCGTGCCTGCATACTTGAAGAGTTCTTGCCAGAAATGACTTGTAAATACCAGATCACGGTCAGGCACAATCGACCCTGGAAATCCATGTAGCCGGTAGACTTGGTTCATGTATAGCAGTGCTACTTTGGAGGCTGTATAAGGGTGTGCTAGGGGCAGAAAGTGAGCAAATTTTGTCAGCTTGTCGATGATTACCAGAATGCAGTTCACACCTCCAGAAGTTGGGAGTCCGTCGATAAAATCCATTGTGATCATCTCCGAGGATTCGTTGGGCACCGGCAAGGGTTCGAGCAGTCCAGGGTAAGCGGCTCGGTCTGGCTTGGCCTGTTGGCAAGTAGGGCAGCAACGTACATAGTATTGAATGTGTGTTTTCATTTTGGCCCAAGCAAAGAGATGGCGTACCCGGCGCCATGTTACTGGGAAGCCCGAGTGGCCTCCAAGAGGGGTATCATGAAACGCCTTGATAATCTGCTATTGCATTGCTGTGCTGCCTCCTAGCCAGATGCGTCCCCTGAATCGTAAGATGCCTTGCTCGAGAGTGAAGCGTCCTTTTGGATCTGCTCTAATGGCCAACTCTTCCAGCAGTTTCTAGGCTTGTGGATTTGAATTGTAGCTGGCAATGGTGTCTTCCATCCAACTAGGTTAACAAGAGGATATGGCTTGCAATTGCTCAGCATGGGTAGCACGGGAAAGAGCATCCACACCCCCATTTTCTGTCCCTTTTCTATACTTGATGGTGTAGCGAAGACCGAGAAGCTTGGTAAATGCTTTTTGCTGCCAAGGGGTCATGAGTCTTTGCTCTTCTAAATGCACCAGGCTCTTCTGATCAGTCTATATGACGAATTCACTGTGTTGGAGATATGGGCGCCATTGGTCTACGGCCACTACCACTGCCAGATATTCTTTTTCATAGGTGGACAACCCCCTATACTTGGGTGACAGTGCTTTGCTCATATAGACAATTGGGTGCCCCTGTTGCTGCAGGATTGCCCCGACGCCAGCGTCGCATGCATCTGTTTCGACGACAAAAGGCTTTGAGAAGTCCTGTAGGGCAAGTACAAGAGCAGTAATAAGACCTTGTTTCAGTAGTTGGAATGACTCCTCAGTCGCTTGCGTCCAGACAAATGGGGTTCCTTTCTTGAGGAGGTTGAACATTGGCCACGCCACAATGCCAAAGTGTCGTACAAATCGGCGGTAGTATCCTGCCAGGCCTAGGAAACGCCTGACTTAACATCCACTGGTGTAGGCCATTGAGCTACTGCCTACACTTTGCTTGGCTCGGTGGCCACACCTTTGTCACTGATCACGTGGCCCAGGTAAGATAACTGGCGCTGGCCAAAACAACATTTCGAAGCCTTGACCTTCCATTGGTCGCGACACAACAGGTGCAAAACTTGCGCCAGATGGGCAGCATGATCCTTCAAAGTACGGCTGAAGACTAGTATGTCGTCAAAGAACAGCAGCACACACTTGCGTAAGAGAGGATTCAAGGTGTCAGTAACAGCCCCTATAAACGTCGCCGGTCCTCCTGCCAGTCCAAATGACAGCACCAGGAACTGGAAGTGCCCAGAATGAGTTGTGAAGGCTGTTTTGTATTCTTCACCGTCGGCAATACGGATCTGGTGATAGCCTGCTCGAAGATCAAGTTTGGAGAACCAGACTGCTCCGTGTAGTTCGTCAAGCAGCTCCTCAATTACTGGTACTGGAAATTTGGGCACTGTGGTCATAGCATTGAGATGGCGATAATCTACGCAGAGGCGCCATGTGCCGTCCTTCTTTTTTACTAAAATCATCGGGGATGCAAACGGGCTAGCACTGCGTCTGATGACACCCTGTTTGAGTAGTTCTGCCACTTGTTCCTCAATCTCTATCTTATGCTTAGGTTTGTGCCGGTATGGACGAATGTTCACTTGCTGTGCCCCCGGCACCAATGGTATGTGATGGTCACAGTTACGCCGAAGGGGAAGCCCTTCTGGTTCTTGAAAAACATCAGGGTATTGCTCCAGTATCGCCTGAATGCATTCGGGGGTAGCCTCTTGTGCTTCTCCGTCCCCCAAGGTGACTTGATACAACTAAACCATGTGTGAGACAGCCCCTTGGCGACACAAGCTGCCTAGCTGCATACTGTTGATAACCGGACATGAAGAAGTTGATGGATGGCCGTGGATATGCACTACCCCACCAGGTGATGGAATAGCAATGTGCTTGCCCTTCCAGTCGACCGTCATCGGGCTATTCTGCTCCAACCAGTCCATTCCAAGGATGGCATCATAAGTACCCAATTCCAGAACCTTCATATCAGTCACAAACTCATGTCCTTGCGAAAACCACTTGCACTGAGGAATGGAAGCTCGGCATTGAAGTTCCCCTCCGCCTTCCACTTTAACACGCCCTGCACAAGCCAATGGAACCACTCCTTCCAATCTGGCAACCAATTGAGCATCTACAAATGATGTGGAGCTGCCGGAGTCCACCAGCATGAGTATTTCGTGCCCTTGGAGCCATGCGTGAACTTGGAATGCCTTTGGCGATGTGTCACCTGTCAGGGCATGCTTGGAAATGGCCATAGCAGTCTCCATCGGCTGCGTTTGCTCATGATCAAGAACAGGATCGATGCCGAAGAGTTCCAGAAGTTCCTCGACCATGTGGAGTTGTACGGTGGTGGGGCATGTATGATCATGGCCCCAGCGCTCACCGCATTTGAAGCAGAGCCCTCGAGCACGTCGATACTCACGTAGCGCCTTGACCTTGGAGCTGTCCGTGCGAGCGCCGTCGAGTCCACGACGATCGACAGTAGCGGGTGTTGCTGGAGCAGGTGTCGGGCGCGGTGGAGGTGGTGGTACAGGAAGCGCTCCTCCTGGTCGCGGTCCCGTGTCCACCGCACGCGGTGATGTCATCGGTGGTGCTGTCGAGTAGGCGCATCCCGCGACTTCCTCCTGGAGCAAGGCGAGCGAACACGCCATATCCAGATCCGGTGGTCTTTGCACCAGAACCACAGCACGGATGTCCGTCCGAAGACCCTCGACAAAACGAGTCAAGTAAAAATACGGGTGAGTGTTGTCAGAGTGTGAGACCAAATGATTCATTATTGATTCAAAACGCTCAATATAATCTGCAACCGAAGTGGTCTGTCGAATTATATAGAACTGACGGATCAGATGCTGATGCATGTCTCTACCAAATCGCGTACAGAGTAAAGCAGCAAAGGATTCCCAATCGTAGTCAGACAATTTGTTCTTAACTGATTGCAACCATATGGATGCAGGGCCAGAGAAATTGAGTGCAGCCATGGGTACCCAAAATGTGGAATGAATTCCAAACATGCCGAAGTACTGCTCACATAATGTCTTCAACAGTTTTGGGTTCTCGCCGGCGAACTGTGGAAACACCACAGAAGGATGGGCTTGTCCCAATCCGGTGAGCAGTTGACTAGAATGAGATAAAGGGGAAACTACAGGACCAGGCGACTGCAGGGAGTACTGACCAGTGCCCGGGAGGGGCGCTGGCGGCGTGGCCAGCCCTTGCTCCCGGTGGAGGAAAGCTGTCGCAGTGGTCCTCGGACCCATGTGGCCGCCCCTGCGCGGTCGGTTCGGCGCCAGGGTGAACGCCGACCACAGCGAGGGTGGGAGCAGTCGTCGACGATCCCTGCGGTGCCACACCGAGCGCCGCCGCCGCAGGCGGTCGCCCTTGTTGCAGTTCCGCTACCGCGTTGGTGAGCTGATCGACGCGATGCTCCAGATCGGGCCGCCACGCGACCAGATCGTCCAGCTTGGCCGTGTGCGCGTGGATCGCGGCCGTGTTGCCTCGGAGCTCGATGCGGAACTCGTCCATGGACTTGGTGATCTTGTCCATGTACTCCTTCATGGTGGAATCCATGGCCTCGATCTGTACGCGGGCTTGACGAAGACGCCTGGTTTCGACGAACAGAGCCAGATCGGAGTAGGGAAGTGGTGGTGGTTGTCTCTGATACCAGATGTGGGGGACTGGATGAAGTTCTCTCGATCGGATTCACTAGTAGCTCGAATTCGGATAGCTATATTGGATTACAACGAACTAGGGATTACAAGAATGGGGAATTGGAAAGTAGGTAGCCGCCATTGCCGTTTGCCTGATCCACTGGATGATTGGCTTGGAGGTCGAGGCTAGGTTAAGTAGTGGCAGCCGCTGGGCCGGGCCACACTTACACCCACTCCGGCCCACTCACTCGAGGGTTGCTCTTGCGAGCCCGCGACAGTTTTGGTGGCGTGGGCGAGCCGTTGGGGTCGCTGCGTGGCGGGGCCGCCATGTCAGGTGTGCTGACAGTAGAAGGAAGCTGAGCCTTCCAAAAAGATCTGCTGCGAGTCGATTGAAACTTCTGATACATACCATCAGCAGTCTGCCTCTTTGGACCGCATGTTTCAAAGACAATAATCCACTCAGGGCATGTGCATGAAGCTTCAACAGCGCTGCCACACCGTAATCCACTAAGATAGAAGGACCGTTGCACACTGAATTAGCGTGTTGAGTTACTTTGCTCTCAATATGAACTGCAAAATTAAGTTCACAACATGGTGTGTTATCAACAAGAAAAACCTTTCTATTATAATAAGTAAGAGTGTCTGCTTTTAGAATTTGGATAAAAAAACAAGGTCATAAAAACATTACTTTGATGGACTATTATCATCTAGGGCACAAGAATCATAGAATAAGTAACAGATCACAAGGAAAAATAAGCTACAGAGAACAGGAAGATCGATATCAAGTGAACGCTGAGCGATAGTAGCCGGACAAGGAGGTTGCGACGCAGCTGAAAACCTAGCATGCAACCAGGGGCGGAGCTACGTTGGGGCAAAACCAGGCTGTGGCCTACTCAACGTAGCAACAAATAGTGAAGGATTAAGGAGGCCATAAAACAAAAAATTGTGAGGTTAGCTTTAGTATGCCTGTTTGGCCCGCCCAAAGAATTTCTTGTAGCTCCGCCACTGCATGTAACAACTTTATCTAAGCATGTCTAGTAAGAAAAGGACCAACCTAGCATGCAGGTACACAAGTTTGGATTCACGCACATGGTGATCAACTAAGGTTCATTTAACCACACCCATGTATAAGATGCTTTTCTAAATGAGAATAGATGTAGTCAAAACTATATATATAGAGAGAGAGACTTTGGCAGCACAAAATAGAAGCAGTCCACTCTTGGCAGATCCATTTGGTACAAAATAACAAACAGATTACCATATGACAAACAAATGGAAGGAGATAGCACATACAAGCATGCACAAGGGCCTAACTAAGCACATGGACCACTTTCAACAATAAGATCATCACAAACACATGAATGTGGTGGCCGGAAGACCACCACCACCGATAGCTTGACCATATAACCAAGCCCTAACTCATTAGCTCAATGGCCAGTACCACAAAATCGGCAACGGCTCGATGGTCAAGCCATCTCAGGGCACAAGGTGGGAGTGAGGAAACCATGGACTCACCAAAACTAAAGAACGGGCGGCCACCACCGCCACTATTGCAGAAAGATCACTGTCATCACACGGCAGGGGAAGCCGAGGTAGTCGCCAAGGAGGATGTAATCCACTGAGCGATAGTAGCCGGACAAGGAGGTTACGACGCAGCTGAAAATGGCAACCACAAAAGCAAGTCAGAGATGATTGAATACAGGATTTTGTTACATAAACATTATATTTGTATTATGATTCCCTTGACAGGGTTGCCCGAGAAACACATAATGTACACATTGATACTGTACAACTGCAGACTGATCCACCAAACATTCAATCGCATTTAAAAATGCTAATTTGATCTCGACTAACATCTTGATGTCAGGCAGTGTACCAACAGTCACTGCCTTGTAAGGGCATCTCCAGCCGTTCGCCCCCCAGGGCGCCTAAATAGAGCGGCCTGGGGGCGTGCCGGCGCTAGTTCGGCCCCTGGAGGCGACATAGCTCCCAGTCACGCCCCCAAGCGCCGGCCCCAGGATGCGGGAAATTTAAACTTGGTTGTTCCCGCTCTCAAAAGACGCCACAAATCCGGCGATCGGACGTAGTCTGGCGTTATAAAAAACAGAGCGCCGCACGCCGCAAGTTCGCGTGCGCAATGATTCACTCGGCGGGGTCGGCTCCAGGCGTTGGCGGAGTCGGCGTGCGCGGGCTCGGCGGTGTCGGACCTGCTTCGGTGCTGGGCTGTGTCGGCGCGGCTTCGGCCCTGCTGGGCGGCGATGTAGAGGCGTCGTTCGGGCTTGGCCTCCGTGTGGTCGTGGGCGCGGGAGCTTGCGTCGTCGGCGTTGCCGTCTGCATCTGGTTCAGGATGAGGCCGCGCTCCGCCATGTACCACGCCCTGAGCTGCTCGTCGTTGCTCTGGAGCATATCCGCCCCGTCCATCAGAAAAGCCATGTCGGTGTTCCTCTTCTTCGCGGCGACGTTCGTCCGGAGCAGGTCGAGCTTGATGACGCTGTTCTTCATCAGCGACAACCACCGCGCCTCGGTCTTCTCTTCACATAGGACGGCCCGTTCCTGGGCGTCGGCGAGGCAATGCTCGATGGACTCCTGCACTCGCGTGGTTGCCGCGTCGGTGTTTTTCCCCTTCTTTGCCAATTTGTGGCCGTCCGGCCGCCCCTCTGACGTGCCCGGAGTCGTCGTGTCCGGCTTGTATGTCTCCTTGGCCTTGTCGAGGGTACGTCGGACTTCCGCCCACTTCTCGCACTTGTTAATGCGCTTGTAGATGTGGAAGTGCTTGAAGTCGGCGTCTTGGTTGTCGCGCCGATACATGGTGAACATACGCAGCAGCTGCGCGGAGGAACAAACAGTTGGCGGGCGGCGGGCGTTGACGACGAAGAGATGCGGGCGAACGGCGTGCGTACCTGATCCTCAACGCTGGCGCCGCTCTCCGGGCGAGCGCGACCTCCTCGACGATTCCATGCCATTTGTTGCACGCCGACTGGATACGTCCCCAATGGTTCGCCATCGCCTTGGTTCCTCTGCTTCGGCTGGGCCACGGTGCCAGTCGTGGTTGCCGCCGCGCGCGGCATGGCGTACTTCTTCGGCGGCATGGCGGCAACTGGAAGGCGAGCTGGAGGGGGTTTGGCGGGAGAAAGGGAGGGAATGGTGGGAGGAAGGCGAGCGAGCGGAAGAGATGCGAGGGAAAAGCGTAAGAAGCGGCGGGAAAAGGCCCTCGGGTCGCCGCCAGGGCGGGTCCACGCGCCTTTTTCGCTTGTGCCGGCTCCCCAAACGCTCCCCAGGGCGCCTGGTTCGGCCTGGATCCGCCGGCACCAGTTTTGGCCCGAGCCGGCAAAAAACGGGTTTCTGGAGGCGCGACTGGGCCGTTTTTTTGGCACCGGCATGGCAAAATCATTTGGAGAGGGCCTGTTAGGGGCACGGCTGAAGATGCCCTAAAAAAGCTTCTTTTACAAGGTAGTGACTGCAAAAGAAGCCTCTTTTACAAGGCAGTGACTGTAAAAGAAGCCTCTTTTACGAGGCAGTGACTGTTGATACACTGCCTAACATTAATAGCAGAGTGCAAGCAACAAAAAATCACGGATATGCGTCTTGTACATTGCAAAGCGTACATCCAGAAGCTAGATGAATATGCTCTATCCCTTCCTTTGGGAACACACAAAACATGAGTATAACTAGCTATTGTAGCAACATAAAGCATGTGCTGAGACTGCAATATAAACAAAATGTTACATTCCAATGCAAACTGCACAATACATGTTACTCCCTCCGTCCCATAATATAAGAGTATTTTTGACATTAGTGTAGTGTTAAAAACGCTCTTATATTATGGGACGGAGGGAGTAGAACTTTGACGCTTGAGCACTTTTAACTTTGTTTGAGAAAAGTACAAATTGTAATGAAATAAAAGAAACAACACGTAGTATATGCACTAGCCACCTTGTGACATTGCTTTCATCGCCATGCACTTGACTTCCTGGGAGCATCATGGCTCTCCTCGGTCACCTTGACCAATGGGTGTTCCATCTGCCAAAGAAAGTTGGCACAGTTTAGGCCACTCCGATCGGGGCAATGGGCTAAGAACATGGATACTACTACTGTGCTGGAGAAGTAAATTGTGTGCTAGAGCAAGCTACTACACTATGTGGCTGGATTATGAAGAGTACGTCAGACTGGAACAGGTCGGTGAGGTGCGATAAATTATTCATAGAAAAAAAGAGCATAAACCCAGTCTGGGGCAAGGTAGCAGCAACCTTTTGCCATACAAAGCTTACGTATTTTCTGCATCTAGTTTAGTCCACCAAGAACGGAAGCGCTACCCAAACAGTGTCTATCTAGCAGCAAATTTAGGTAATAGTAACGGTGAACCACCCAGACATCATATGCAAACCATATAATTTCATCATGCTCCTACACAAGAACCTGGGAGTCTAGTGGCATCAAACAAGCTGCAAACCAAACGCAGGACAGACCTAACCATGGTAGATTGGTTTCACAGCCAGAATAGAAAATAGGCCAGAGCAAAGCATTCATTCATTCAAAGCTAAAATGCATCAGCCTAGAACTCACAGGTGCGGGAGCCATCGGTCATAGAGGCCAGACCTCATGAACTGATCGAACTCCACTAGTGCAGAACTGGGCAATAGCACCGGTTCGTAAGGCCCTTTAGTGCCGGTTCCAACCGGCACTAAAGTGTGGTCACTAAAGGCCCCCCCCTTCCCTTTAGTACCGGTTCAGCATGAACCGGTGCTAAAGGGCAACCACGTGGCACGAGCCAGCTCCGGGGGCCGGGAGCTCTTTAGTACCGGTTGGTAACACCAACCGGTACTAAAATGTTTGGGGTTTTTTTGGTTTTATGATTTCTTTTTCATTTAATTTTGTGTTTTCTATTTTAATTCTTTTTTGTTTGCTGGTATTTTACGATACTACACATTGTACACGTTATGCATATATATAATATATATATATATATATAGAATTTCTAGTAGAACCAATCATATATATATCATCAATGTCTCACAAACCACCATATTAATTCACACATACACACATGTATAGCTATATACAATTTCTCCTACATATGCATGTTGCCTTCGGAGCCAGTGACATTAGCCTAATTGGTGCCTCCGGAGCACGATGACAATTGGAAGTGGTTCATGACCTGGTCGATGGGGGCGGTAGCAGGTAATAGTATTCTCCCTTTGGATTTATGACATGGTCGAGCAAAAATCCCGCTATTTCCTCTTGAAGTGCTTCTACACGCTCCATTTCTAGGAGCTTGTTCCGCACCTCTTTGAACTGTTAAGAAGGAGATCAATATGCATATGTATTAGTTGTGTGACTAGATATCGATAATGGTGTAAAAATTGTGAATAGTGTTCTGACAAGCGTACCCATTCCTGTCTTTGAGATCTGCTCCTTTCGGACGCCATCATGCGAATGTTCTCGCAAACACAGAATGCACACAGATCAGTCCCCTGCGCCTACTTCAGGGCCTTTATTACGAGAATGGAATTTAATTTGATCAGATAATAATTAATCAAGCATGATAATTAAAGAGATGGCAGCTAGCTAGCTAGCTAGTACTACTTAATTACTTACCTTGGGTCAAAACCATTTCAGCTGTCGTTTCCATTCGCCTTCCGTGACGCTGATGAACCTTGCCCAAGCCCTGCCCGCCGACAAAGAAAATGAATAAAGGGGTTATTAAATAGTTCATATCATGAAATGACGAACTAAATAGGGTGAGATATATAGTTAATAATGATTGAAATTACCTGTTGACTATCCCAAAGAAGATGTTATAGTCACTATTTGCTTTGAGTAGTGAGTCCAGTATTTGAACTGTTCTGGCGTCAACTTTAATGATACACAAGATCCAGCAAAATCTGCATGCACACACGTTTGCATGTCTTAATTAAGCGGGCATATGTATGCAAAAACATGTAGCTAGCTAGTAGGCAAAAACAGAGAATTTGTAGTACAGGAAAGTGTGACTCACTGGAAGTTGTAAGGAAGTAGTATATCTTCATTGTATTTGAGGCGCTTCAAGAACTCTAGCATGCTGTCCTCTACCTGCTTTTCATGATGCTTGTTTATTTTCCATGTGTATTCATTAACGGTGTTTGGGTCAATGAACCCAATGCCATAGCGTCCACCTTTTCTCATTTCATACAATTCATCCTGCATAATACCACAAAAAAGAATATAGTGAGGATAATTACAGGTAATGATTGATCAAAAGGATCACTACAGCTAGCTTGAGACTTAAATTACAGAAAGAAATCACTTACAGACAATAGCAACTGACGATAGATTTGTCGAGTGCGTCTTGATTGTATAACTGAAACAGTTCAGAATACTCAACGGTCACAGGTTTCTCATGGTAGTAATGATCCTTCTTGACTTGCACCATGAGGGACTCTCGATCGGATCTCTTGGTAATGTCCATGTACCATTGATGCAATTCATACATTCTCGTTGGGAGCTTCTTGACCTCTTCTGGCTTGACCAAAGGTTGGCCCCGGGCATATTTCCGTTTTATTTCCTCCTCTATAAGCACAGGCATGTCCTCGATCTCGAGGAGTTGTCCAACAGTGATGTTGAGAGTTTCAGCCTGCATTATATGCTCCTGGGTTATTACCACATCGCCCACCTCGGGAACGTAAACTGTTTGCCCACAATAATATTGGGCGTGCGTACTGTCACGTGTTGTTAGCGGCACAACAAGCGGGGGGATCGATTGCGCCGCCTGTTCTCCCAGCTGGGCAACGGTTTTCCCGCATTTTTTGACAGCTGCTTGTTGTTTGCTCGAGCTCGAGCTCGCCTCCTTCTGTAGACGTTGTCGATGTAACTTCCTGATGTGGCACTCATAGTCTGTGTCAACAAGCTTAGGAGCTGGTGGTTGAGCCATACGAATGATGTGGTCAACTACTTCCACATGCACTTTCTCCCTTGGCGGCGGTGGCGGTTTCGGTCCAAAATGGGCGTCGACTTCTGCCCGCACTATGGCATTGGTTTGCTCCTCGGTCCTGTCGTAAGCCCTCTCAGGAAGAGGAGTAGTGAGATTTGGACCATATTTATATCGCTTGCCTCCGCCTGTACTTCCTATACTATGACCTCGACTCGTACCGCTACGCACCATAGCTGCGGGGTGTCTCTTCTGCGATTGCTGAGGCGGCGGAGACGGCTGACGGGGCTGAGTTGGACGAGGAGGAGTGGCCTGAAGCTGTGCCGGACTTGGAGGAGGAGTGGCCTGAGGTTGTGCCGGACTTGGAGGAGGAGTGGACGTCTGACGCTGTGTCGAACTTGGAGGAGGAGTGGCCTGACACTTTGCCGGACTTGGAGGAGGAGGAGTGGCCTCACGCGTTGGTGGACTTGGAGGAGCGGGAGTCTGCTAACTCGGTGACGGACTTCGACGAGGAGTCGGGTGACGCGGTGTCGGTGGCCTTCGAAAGATGATGCAATCCTTTCTCCATAGGATGATACGATGTTTGGCATCTCCGAGTGTGTGCTCCTCATCACCTCCAGGAATGTCAAGCTCTAACCCCGAATATTGGTCCACCACCTCATCAACCATGACACGAGCATAGCCTGCTGGAATCGGGTTGCAATGGAAGGTTGCATCGGGAGAATTTGTATAAGCAACGCCGTCCGCCACCTTCAAGGATATGTTCTTAATTTTGAAGTGTAGCTCGCAGTTAGTGTTCTCCGCGATGTCATCCACGGGGTATCTATCCAGCATTGCGTCAAACGGGGCGGAACCCACGCTGCTTCTCGGCATGGATGGGGCGGTGGTATCCAATGCTGGATCATCCGCTAGCTGCTACAGCTCCTGAGACCCCCTTTGCTGGCTAAGTGAGTCGATCTGCTCCTGCTGCCGCTGGAATTTGACTACCAAGTCCGTGTGCGCTGATTCTAGACCTTGAAGGAGTTCATAGTCCAGCTTCCTCTTCTCCTCCTCCATCTTCCTCTGCTTCTCCTCTGCAATCTTACTTCTCGCACGGGTTCTGTAGTTGGCGTTCCAGTCCGAAAACCCCTCATACCACGGAATAGCGCCCTTGCCTCGTGTTCTTCCCAGGTGTTCAGGATTTCCCAGGGCACGCGTAAGCTTGTCGTTCTCTCTGTTGGGCTGGAACACCCCCGTTCGAGCCTCTTCTATTGCAACAAGTATATTATCGTCAGCTCCGTTCAGACATGCCTTCGTCGAAACTTTGCCTGTCTTCGGGTCCAACTCCCCCCATGCGCATAGAACCAAGTCCTGCACCTGGGGGGCCAGCTCTTGGTAACCGGAGTGACACCTGCATCCACCATCTCTTTCTCAGACTTATCCCACTTAGGCATTGCCACCGCGTAGCCACCTGGCCCCAGCTTATGGAACTTATCCTTTTTTTCGGCATTCTTCTTGTTTATTCTCGACCGTTCCTTAGCTAATTCTGAATCCTTGAATTTCACAAAATCGTCCCAATGAACACTTTGATTCTCTAGTGTTCCCTCGAATACTGGAGTCTTCCTTCCTCCCTTGACGTATTTGTCCCATTCACGATTCTTTTGGTTCTTGAATGCAACCACCATCTTCCTAAGAGCAGCGTCCTTGACTTTCTGCACATCTGCTTCTGTGAAATGATCTGGTAGGGTGAAATGTTCCATGAGAGTATCCCAAAGCAGACTTTTTTGTCTATCGTCGACAAAAGTAAGATCTGGACGTGGCTTTGCTGGCTCTCTCCATTCTTGAAGGGAGATCGGGAGTTGGTCCTTCACAAGAACTCCGCACTGACGAACGAACTTGTCCGCAATCTTCTTAGGTGCTAATGGTTCGCCATTAGGTTTGATTGCCTCAATATTATACTTTACGCCCTCCTTCAATTTTTTGTTCAGACCTCGTTTCGTCCTGTTGCCTGAAGATTTGCTCGATCCGGATGGCTGAAAGAAGAAAGATCGATTCGTTAATATATCTTCAACTCATTTAAAACATGTGATGATCACCAAATGCCTGCTTATATAAATATATATACCTCTCCAGTGTTGTCATCATCGTAGTTCATGACTTCATCAATTCGGTCGTCGCGATCGAATATCATATCACCCTCTCCGGTGTTGTTTAGAAATTCAGAGCCGTCATAATCTTCTTCTTTCTAATCATCATATGGCCCACGTATTATATCGAACATGGTCTGTTCTTCCTCTCTGGCGGTATTGTCCGCCATAGCTTTTATTTAACTATGCCAAAAGAAATATAAAACAATTTAGTATTCAAATTACATCATCTCGAATAATAGATATAATCTCGAATACATCGTCTCGAATAATAGATATAATCTCGAATACATCGTCTCGAATAATAGATATAATCTCGAATACATCGTCTCGAATAATAGATATAATCTCGAATACATCGTCTCGAATAATATATAATCTCGAATACATCGTCTTGAATATTATATATCGAGTACATCACTGGCTAGGTAGCTAATAAAGATCGAATACTACTGAAGAATCTAGGACACTCGCGGTTCCTGCGGCGTGGGCGGTGGACACCCAAAGAGAAGAAACCCTCACAGGATCATAGCTGAAGTGAGATCCCTGAAGAAACTGCCAGGTATTGGAGAACCTGCCGCCCTCTAACGCAACCATGTAGCGATGGACGTGCTCGTCCTCCTCCCTGACACGGCGACGTACCACCTCCGGCGGGGCCGGCTCCCTCCGCATCGAAACTGGCCCACGCGAACGCCACCAAATGAGATCAGGGTCGACAATAGGACTCGGGGCCGGGTTCCTCCTCAAGCGGCGCACCCCTCCAGGCAGCACCTCCCAGTGTCAGCCCGACGAAGCCCAATCCCAGACATGGGCCAGTCGGACGTCGTCGCGGACGGGTCGACGGCGAGGATGCGGGCCGGGCATCGTCGAGAACAAATACTAGCTATATGCTCGCAAAAAGTAACATTTTTTTAATGATTGGATTTTGATAACTAAAATTTCTAACATTTCTATATAACTAACATTTCTATAAAATTTCTAATATTTCTAGAACTGAAAAGAAGAAAAATTTCTAACTTTTTTTATAACTATTTCTATAACTAAAAAACAGAAAAATTTCTAACAATTCTAACTTTTTTATAACTATTTCTATAACTAAAAAACAGAAAAAATTCTAAATTCTAACATTTCTAACTATTCTAACAATTCTAACATTTCTAACTATTCTAACAATTCTAACATTTCTAACTATTTCTAAAAAATAGAAAAATTTCTAAAAAACAGAAAAATTTCTAACTATTTGTATAACTAAAAAACAAAAAATGTATGTGTGTGTGTGTGCGCGCGCTCACCGGTGAGGCGAGAGGCGACGGGGGGCGGCGACGGAAGGGGGAGGGG